>NC_133530.1:52291667-52477349 GCF_048544455.1 Silene latifolia
TGTCTAGGGGTGTCACAAATTGGGTTGATGTAGAAGGTTACTAAACTAAGATATCAATGAAAATAAACTAACAAGGTAAATAAAATAAGGGTGTAAACAATTGATTAAAAGCACTAGGGTGTCATGGGTTCATAGGGGAATCATGGGATATGATCATACAAACATGTTCTCAAATTATAAGCAAGCAATTATTGTTGTGATGGATTGAGTTGGGTTATATCTTACAATCCTAGGAAAGTTTGGGTCCCGGAGCCGAATCGATTAGATTGTACAACACCTACAAGTCGACTTAATCTTTCCTACTCAACACATGCATGGTCTAACAAGACTCGAGTTGGGTTATGTCTTACAAGTCAAGTTGAAAGGATAGAAGATGATAGTAAATGCAAGGATTCATAGGCTTAACATTTCATCAAATATAACATGTGCATGTATTAAGATCAAAACAAGCAAGCAAATAAGATATGAAAGCATATTAATTTAAGTATGAATCATTCCCCATGTTGGTTTCCCTAATCACCCATTAAACCCTAGCTAAGAGACTACTCACTCATTATCATATTGATCATGCTAGAAAGGTTGTCAATCATACTAACATAATGAAACATGATGAATAAATGAAAGTAATTAGCAATAATTAAAAGGGGATTAAGAGATTATACCTACTAATGATTCCAATAATAAAGCAAGAATAATAGAAGTACTTGAATCCTAGATTGAGAGGTTGTCAATCTCCCAATAATAACCCAAATAATCTTCAATTACCCAAAATAAAGTAAGAACAAGAGAGAGATTAAAGAACTAAAACTTGGATTAAAACTTGATTAATATTTGATTACAATATTGAAGAGAGATTTGATTAATATTAACTACACTAATTATTGATAAGAAGAACATGCTCCTCTAATTAGACTAATGGGGTATTTATAGTGAAAATTAGGAAGGATGCATTAGGGTTAACTAAGGGCTAAACTAGTAATTACACTTTTTAAGTTGAGCAAGGAGACTCGGATTCTCCGAGAGAAGGGCTTCTCTTATCGTTGCTTAGAAGAATGAAAACGTCTTTGTCTTTGAAATCCGTGCGGATGGGAGTCGGGACGGCCGGATCTAAAGGGTGAGGAATCCGAGCGGATTCTTGGGCAAGACGCTCAGATTGGCGAGGGGGAATCCGAGCGGATTCCTTTGAGGGACGCTCGGATTGGGCTTGGACGGACGGATTGTGTACAATCCGTTCGGATTGTCTAGCAGCATCTTTTCTTCTTCTTTTCTTCATGAATTCCTTGGGGATTTCCTTGGGGACTCAAGGATCCTTTTCTCAACATTGCTCTTCTACTATGCTATGTACAAAGGCCTTCTAGTCTTGTCTCTCCTTGATGCTTGGTCATTGAATATGATCAATTTAGCCTTGTTTTGCCATGAAAATGCAAGATTCTTACTCCTTTCCTACCAAGGGATCAAAATCTCAAAGAATATGCAAAACAAAGAACTAAAGATAAGAAATGACCCAAATAGGCACTAAAAAGCATGAAAACAATGGTAATTCGGAGGCTAAATATGCGCCAATTATGGTCACATCAAATATCCCCAAACCGAACCTTTGCTCGTCCCGAGTAAAGAGGTGACAAAGACTAGGACCAATACTAACCTAACCTAGTAATAATAGCCGATATGAGACAATTAGCGGGTCTCACTCCGCCCCTTCAACTCACAACAAGACAACCATGAGGTAGGATGCCTTCTTGCAAGGCAAGGTGGGTCTTGCCAAAATGGCGACACATCCAAACTTTAAGCACACAAAATCACATAATGGATGCATCTACAAAAGAATAGCCACTTTCCTCATCTAAGTGGCGGAAATTATCTACAAGGAAGCAATTCAAGGGTACACAATCCTTCATAGATACAATTTGTTCAAACTACTAAGCCTAGAAGGATACCAATAAATCACCTCCAAAATGTGTCAAGCTAGGGTACCTTTGTCCTCAATCGTTAAATGCTTTTGTCAAGAGTAGACTCCCTATGGTGTTAGAAACACTGGAGGATCGCGGAATTCCCCCTCTTGCCTAGACAAGAAGAAGGGTCGTCCCCTCTCTACCATGCACAAAAATGGATACGATGGATAAAGGGATCAATAGATATTTGAGTTTCACTTTGGGAGTTTTCTTTCATTTTTGTTTTCCCCCCAATTTCATTGGCATTTGACCTTTGAGAACACTTTCTTTGCCATTTCTTTTGATTTTTGGCATTTCAATACTTGACAACTTTTTGAATTTCTTTTTTGAACATTTTCAAAGTCACCCCAATTAGTAACGAGGGTGCCTTGTATTTGAAGCTTTAGGAGTTTATTTTTGCTCCTCTTTTCTTTTGATGCATTTTTGCAAACTTTCTTTCATTTTTCATTTCATTGAACTCAAATAGATTTCTTTTTGTTTTGTGCCCATTCCCTTTGATGACAAAAATGTGGTAGAACATGGATGAATGATAGAAGTATGCATGGTTTCAAGGGTCACCTTGGAATAAACGGTAGCCAAGGAGTTATCACACCACAAGGTACTCTTGACTAGGCCTTAATCCATGGGTCAAAGGATACTAGTATGACACATCCTAGGGTGTTTTACAAGTATTCTAACAAGCAAAGTCTTAAGAATAAAAAGCATCTACTAGGGCCTATATACACTTGTCAAGCTTCCCAAATAGACGGTTTCGCAAAATTTCTCTAACATGCAACTACATGCTATGATGCAACTAACATATAAACATCCTAATGCAAATGATTCTACCAACTAATATGACATATAAACTAAATGCAAGTCCTAAGTTCACATTGTTTTACCGCATCAATCAAAATAAAGCCACATAGTCATTAACATAAAGAGGAAAAAGGAGATTGGAAAGATCATACCATGCGGTCTTCAATATCCTCATGTCTCGGATGTGGCGTAGTCAATCAAAGTGAACAAGGATAAACAAACACAATATATACAAAACAATATATATTCAAGACTACACTACAAAGGAAATGAACATGTTTTTGGATTTTCAATTTTTCAAATTTTTATGATTTTTGAAATTTTTCAATTATTATGGTTTTTGAATAAAAGTTAAGTGTTAGAATTCCCATCCCCACACTAATATGGGCATTGTCCTCAATGGCCAAAATGATGGAAATTATGCAAAAATGATGCATGATTTCTATACTAAATGCAATTCTACACTAAGCTATACTACATGATGCATGGTTTTTGTTATGACGGAGAGGATAATTTAGATTACCTCCCGTTGTGTATGCATTAACTTCCCCAAACCAAATAAGACACTATTGCTAATGTCAAAGCATAGGGGAGTTCATGTACACACTATGCTATGCATGAAACTAGATTGTCATTTTGGATTTTCAAAAATGGGAACAATAAAGAACACCTCAATGGTACCGAGGTGTGAGTCCTTTGATGTTGCTAGGACTAAACCAACAATGATCAAAATGAAATAAAATACAAAGAGATATAGACAAACCATGGGAGTGTAGGAGTCTCCAAGGCTAGTCTTCCATCATGCTATTATCATCACCACTTCCCTCATGAGAAGTGGTCACATTGCCACTTTCCTTATCACTTTCTTCCTTGCTTTCTTCACCATCATCTTCCTCATCATTATCTTCACCATCTCTTTCTTCATCTCCACTTGCTTCTTCCTCAATATTATCATCAAATTCCTCATCATTTCCAACAACCTCATTGTCTTCTACCACGTCCCTTGATGCACCCGGAAATAAGGCTTCTCTATCCGCCCAACGAGGCAAAGGACAAGATGGATCAAGGAGTCCTTGCCTAGCTAGATGTAGGAGGGGAGGATATTGAGCCAAATATGCATTCTTCCGATCTTCATAAGCTTGCTTGTGCATGGCTTGCATAAGAAGAGTGACATAGTCTTTTCCAATTTCAACTCCTTGCGGTTTGAACTCTTCATACACAAAGGGGTAAGGCGGTATAACAATGGAAGAGGAGGGAGTTTCATGATCACCCTTTTGTTGTTGAATGATGTACTCGGCTTCTTCGGATAGGGGAAGTAAATAGTTGGTCCGGTGGACACTAAGACGGCAAATCTTTGCGGGTAAAGTGAATGATCGAGCCTCACTAGTAAGCCACCCATACTTGGTGTTAAGGGGATTGTGAGCAACCCACTTAAACTTGTTAATCAAGATGGACATATCAATAAGATGGCCACCATCCTTAGCCTTATACTTGCTATCCTTATTGAAATTAGGATCAAAGTGCTTGGCTAGGACCGTGACAAGGCCGCCATTAACAATAACGGTTTGACCCTTCTTCCCACTATCTACATGGAGCCATCTATCAACCAATAGCCTCAAAGAATTGTAAGGCTTGGTGTGAATTCTTCCAATATTCAAAGTTGATTCAAGGAGAATAAAATCGAGTCCCGTGAAATGATTGGTGTCTTACTAGCAATTATGGTATTTCCCACAACTTTGTGCCATATTCTTATGCCCGGATGATGGACCAAAAGAGCACGACAAGCTTTAAAATCTTCAAATTTCTTCCCGGAGATTGCTTCCCAAAGAGGCTCGGGATCATACTTCCCATATTGCTTATAAAATTTATGTTCATCGCTAAGACCCAAAATTTCACCCAATTCCGGAAAGGTAATGCGTCTACTAGTGTTAGCTAGACGAAACTCAATATTTTCCCTATTCTCAACTTTTGTCACTTTTAAAGAACTTAAGAATTCCAAGACAAGGGAGGGGTATGTTACTTCCTTCATTTCAAACAATTTCTTCAAACCCATGGCATTGAAAAAGACTCTTGTTTGTTCAAGAACACCCAACTTCTCTAAAGCATCTTGACATATGAATTTGGTGGATTGAATTTGTTTCATAGCAAACTTGACAAATGTATTTCTATGGGAATCGGAAATGAATGTTACCTCCGGATAATGCAAGAGTTGATTAATTACCGGAGTAGAGGGTGATGCTTCCATAGGAATTTGTTGTTGTTGTTGCACTACCAAGTTTGGTGTTGATACCACCATTGCCAAAGCTTTATTTGCTTGTAGAGCTTTTTGCCTTTGAGAGAGAGCCTTTGCTTTTGGTGCCTTTGTTGCTCCCTTTGTTGCTCCCTTTGTTCTTGCCATTTGATGAACTAACCAAGTAAAGAGTCAAAAATCTTCAATTTGTAGAATGCCCAAATCGATTTGAAGGTGAAAGGCTTTGCCTTTATAGAAACAAAAATTGATTCAAAGGTTGAAGAATTTGCTCTTGGTTTTGATTGTTAATGAAGATGGAGTGATTGATTTGTTGTTTGAAAGATGGTTTGATTTGATTTTGGTGAGTTTTGTTGAGGGTTTTGTTTTTGAGATGGAGAGGATGAGGGTTTTGATGTTATGGGTAGTGTTTATGAATGAATGAATGAATGAATGAAGGTGGGGTGGGTATTTAAAGAACTCGACAATTTTTAGGGACGCAGGGGACAATCCGTGCGGATTGGGCGCAATCCGTGCGGATTCTCTGACTTCAAAATTTTCAAAATCCCGCCTAAAAGACGGGCGGATTCGGGAATCCGCTCGGATTCTTCCGAGATGAGACGGGCGGATTTCGTGCGGGACGGACGGATTCTTGTCCAGAGATTTTTCTTCGTTTTTCTTGACTTCAAGACGGGCGGATTGTTCACAAGACGGACGGATTTCGTGAGACGGGCGTCTTTCCGATGAATCCGCTCGGATTCTTCAACGATCAAGAATTTTTGCAATTTTAGCTCAGCCCAAGACGGGCGTCTTCTCGCAGACGCTCGGATTTGCTGCCAGACGGGCGGATTCTCAAGAATCCGCTCGGATTGTCCTTGTGTACACGGATTGATTCCATCCGTGCACCAACGCATTGTCTTATCATTCTTTCTTTCTTTCTTTCAAATCTTGTGTTCTTCATTGTGGGGGCACTACTAAGGCATGAATAGCCTAGGCAATTGCCATCCCCACACTAAGGTAAAGCACTACACATCAATTAAAATCATTAGTCCCTCCCTCACTTCTCTCTTACATGACAATTACAAGACCTCCCAAACATTTGGGAGACTTGGGATCCGCCCCTTCGGCTCCTTGCTTACTAAATTCCAATCATTTAACATCCCTTTTGTGTCATCGACATAAGAGATGTTGAAGATAATTAAGAAGGTTTTCAGAGCAAGGTAAGGGATATAGGTTGCATCGTCCTGAATGATTTCCCCATTCCGCCGAGTCATCGCTATTACTCGTACTTCCTACCAACCCGCGCCATAATTTACAAGAACATTATGTAGTCTTAGAAAGAGGGGGAAGGGTCGGCAGTTCCATGACACTAACTCCCCTTCTTTTGGGCGCGTCAACCCTTATGCGTAGTGATGGGATAACCCTTTTCTATAACAACTTCGATCTCTTCTTAACAACATTCTCCCTTTAGATTTCCAGGAAAAAACTTCAAATTAAGAGGGCGTTAAAATTTTTCAAAGAAAAAAATAGAATTTTTTGTCCTTTAATTTGCAAACCCTTTAGTGCTTTTGTCTCAAAGAGCTAACAAAAAATAAAAGGCACCCTCTCTCTCTATCTCGGTCTTGTGATCGAGTCCATTTCGTTTCACAAATTAAGCATATGTGGTCGTTGGTCAATGGTCGATACAAAACACAATTTATACTTCACAAACAACTCTACAATTAGTAAAGAGGCAAGTAAAGGTCGGATCCCAAGGGACGGGTATTGAAATGAAGATTCTATTGTAACTAGCGGTGTCTAGGGGTGTCACAAATTGGGTTGATGTAGAAGGTTACTAAACTAAGATATCAATGAAAATAAACTAACAAGGTAAATAAAATAAGGGTGTAAACAATTGATTAAAAGCACTAGGGTGTCATGGGTTCATAGGGGAATCATGGGATATGATCATACAAACATGTTCTCAAATTATAAGCAAGCAATTATTGTTGTGATGGATTGAGTTGGGTTATATCTTACAATCCTAGGAAAGTTTGGGTCCCGGAGCCGAATCGATTAGATTGTACAACACCTACAAGTCGACTTAATCTTTCCTACTCAACACATGCATGGTCTAACAAGACTCGAGTTGGGTTATGTCTTACAAGTCAAGTTGAAAGGATAGAAGATGATAGTAAATGCAAGGATTCATAGGCTTAGCATTTCATCAAATATAACATGTGCATGTATTAAGATCAAAACAAGCAAGCAAATAAGATATGAAAGCATATTAATTTAAGTATGAATCATTCCCCATGTTGGTTTCCCTAATCACCCATTAAACCCTAGCTAAGAGACTACTCACTCATTATCATATTGATCATGCTAGAAAGGTTGTCAATCATACTAACATAATGAAACATGATGAATAAATGAAAGTAATTAGCAATAATTAAAAAGGGATTAAGAGATTATACCTACTAATGATTCCAATAATAAAGCAAGAATAATAGAAGTACTTGAATCCTAGATTGAGAGGTTGTCAATCTCCCAATAATAACCCAAATAATCTTCAATTACCCAAAATAAAGTAAGAACAAGAGAGAGATTAAAGAACTAAAACTTGGATTAAAACTTGATTAATATTTGATTACAATATTGAAGAGAGATTTGATTAATATTAACTACACTAATTATTGATAAGAAGAACATGCTCCTCTAATTAGACTAATGGGGTATTTATAGTGAAAATTAGGGAGGATGCATTAGGGTTAACTAAGGGCTAAACTAGTAATTACACTTTTTAAGTTGAGCAAGGAGACTCAAAGGGATTCTCCGAGAGAAGGGCTTCTCTTATCGTTGCTTAGAAGAATGAAAACGTCTTTGTCTTTGAAATCCGTGCGGATGGGAGTCGGGACGGCCGGATCTGGCTGAGGAATCCGAGCGGATTCTTGGGCAAGACGCTCGGATTGGCGAGGGGAATCCGAGCGGATTCCTTTGAGGGACGCTCGGATTGGGCTTGGACGGACGGATTGTGTACAATCCGTTCGGATTGTCTAGCAAAGATCTTTTTTCTTCTTCTTTTCTTCATGAATTCCTTGGGGATTTCCTTGGGGACTCAAGGATCCTTTTCTCAACATTGCTCTTCTACTATGCTATGTACAAAGGCCTTCTAGTCTTGTCTCTCCTTGATGCTTGGTCATTGAATATGATCAATTTAGCCTTGTTTTGCCATGAAAATGCAAGATTCTTACTCCTTTCCTACCAAGGGATCAAAATCTCAAAGAATATGCAAAACAAAGAACTAAAGATAAGAAATGACCCAAATAGGCACTAAAAAGCATGAAAACAATGGTAATTCGGAGGCTAAATATGCGCCAATTATGGTCACATCAAATATCCCCAAACCGAACCTTTGCTCGTCCCGAGTAAAGAGGTGACAAAGACTAGGACCAATACTAACCTAACCTAGTAATAATAGCCGATATGAGACAATTAGCGGGTCTCACTCCGCCCCTTCAACTCACAACAAGACAACCATGAGGTAGGATGTCTTCTTGCAAGGCAAGGTGGGTCTTGCCAAAATGGCGACACATCCAAACTTTAAGCACACAAAATCACATAATGGATGCATCTACAAAAGAATAGCCACTTTCCTCATCTAAGTGGCGGAAATTATCTACAAGGGAAGCAATTCAAGGGTACACAATCCTTCATAGATACAATTTGTTCAAACTACTAAGCCTAGAAGGATACCAATAAATCACCTCCAAAATGTGTCAAGCTAGGGTACCTTTGTCCTCAATCGTTAAATGCTTTTGTCAAGAGTAGACTCCCTATGGTGTTAGAAACACTGGAGGATCGCGGAATTCCCCCTCTTGCCTAGACAAGAAGAAGGGTCGTCCCCCTCTCTACCATGCACAAAAATGGATACGATGGATAAAGGGATCAATAGATATTTGAGTTTCACTTTGGGAGTTTGCTTTCATTTTTGTTTTCCCCCCAATTTCATTGGCATTTGACCTTTGAGAACACTTTCTTTGCCATTTCTTTTGATTTTTGGCATTTCAATACTTGACAACTTTTTGAATTTCTTTTTTGAACATTTTCAAAGTCACCCCAATTAGTAACGAGGGTGCCTTGTATTTGAAGCTTTAGGAGTTTATTTTTGCTCCTCTTTTCTTTTGATGCATTTTTGCAAACTTTATTTCATTTTTCATTTCATTGAACTCAAATAGATTTCTTTTTGTTTTGTGCCCATTCCCTTTGATGACAAAAATGTGGTAGAACATGGATGAATGATAGAAGTATGCATGGTTTCAAGGGTCACCTTGGAATAAACGGTAGCCAAGGAGTTATCACACCACAAGGTACTCTTGACTAGGCCTTAATCCATGGGTCAAAGGATACTAGTATGACACATCCTAGGGTGTTTTACAAGTATTCTAACAAGCAAAGTCTTAAGAATAAAAAGCATCTACTAGGGCCTATATACACTTGTCAAGCTTCCCAAATAGACGGTTTCGCAAAATTTCTCTAACATGCAACTACATGCTATGATGCAACTAACATATAAACATCCTAATGCAAATGATTCTACCAACTAATATGACATATAAACTAAATGCAAGTCCTAAGTTCACATTGTTTTACCGCATCAATCAAAATAAAGCCACATAGTCATTAACATAAAGAGGAAAAAGGAGATTGGAAAGATCATACCATGCGGTCTTCAATATCCTCATGTCTCGGATGTGGCGTAGTCAATCAAAGTGAACAAGGATAAACAAACACAATATATACAAAACAATATATTCAAGACTACACTACAAAGGAAATGAACATGTTTTTGGATTTTCAATTTTTCAAATTTTTATGATTTTTGAAATTTTTCAATTTTTATGGTTTTTGAATAAAAGTTAAGTGTTAGAATTCCCATCCCCACACTAATATGGGCATTGTCCTCAATGGCCAAAATGATGGAAATTATGCAAAAATGATGCATGATTTCTATACTAAATGCAATTCTACACTAAGCTATACTACATGATGCATGGTTTTTGTTATGACGGAGAGGATAATTTAGATTACCTCCCGTTGTGTATGCATTAACTTCCCCAAACCAAATAAGACACTATTGCTAATGTCAAAGCATAGGGGAGTTCATGTACACACTATGCTATGCATGAAACTAGATTGTCATTTTGGATTTTCAAAAATGGGAACAATAAAGAACACCTCAATGGTACCGAGGTGTGAGTCCTTTGATGTTGCTAGGACTAAACCAACAATGATCAAAATGAAATAAAATACAAAGAGATATAGACAAACCATGGGAGTGTAGGAGTCTCCAAGGCTAGTCTTCCATCATGCTATTATCATCACCACTTCCCTCATGAGAAGTGGTCACATTGCCACTTTCCTTATCACTTTCTTCCTTGCTTTCTTCACCATCATCTTCCTCATCATTATCTTCACCATCTCTTTCTTCATCTCCACTTGCTTCTTCCTCAATATTATCATCAAATTCCTCATCATTTCCAACAACCTCATTGTCTTCTACCACGTCCCTTGATGCACCCGGAAATAAGGCTTCTCTATCCGCCCAACTAGGCAAAGGACAAGATGGATCAAGGAGTCCTTGCCTAGCTAGATGTAGGAGGGGAGGATATTGAGCCAAATATGCATTCTTCCGATCTTCATAAGCTTGCTTGTGCATGGCTTGCATAAGAAGAGTGACATAGTCTTTTCCAATTTCAACTCCTTGCGGTTTGAACTCTTCATACACAAAGGGGTAAGGCGGTATAACAATGGAAGAGGAGGGAGTTTCATGATCACCCTTTTGTTGTTGAATGATGTACTCGGCTTCTTCGGATAGGGGAAGTAAATAGTTGGTCCGGTGGACACTAAGACGGCAAATCTTTGCGGGTAAAGTGAATGATCGAGCCTCACTAGTAAGCCACCCATACTTGGTGTCAAGGGGATTGTGAGCAACCCACTTAAACTTGTTAATCAAGATGGACATATCAATAAGATGGCCACCATCCTTAGCCTTGTACTTGCTATCCTTATTGAAATTAGGATCAAAGTGCTTGGCTAGGACCGTGACAAGGCCGCCATTAACAATAACGGTTTGACCCTTCTTCCCACTATCTACATGGAGCCATCTATCAACCAATAGCCTCAAAGAATTGTAAGGCTTGGTGTGAATTCTTCCAATATTCAAAGTTGATTCAAGGAGAATAAAATCGAGTCCCGTGAAATGATTGGTGTCTTACTAGCAATTATGGTATTTCCCACAACTTTGTGCCATATTCTTATGCCCGGATGATGGACCAAAAGAGCACGACAAGCTTTAAAATCTTCAAATTTCTTCCCGGAGATTGCTTCCCAAAGAGGCTCGGGATCATACTTCCCATATTGCTTATAAAATTTATGTTCATCGCTAAGACCCAAAATTTCACCCAATTCTGGAAAGGTAATGCGTCTACTAGTGTTAGCTAGACGAAACTCAATATTTTCCTATTCTCAACTTTTGTCACTTTTAAAGAACTTAAGAATTCCAAGACAAGGGAGGGGTATGTTACTTCCTTCATTTCAAACAATTTCTTCAAACCCATGGCATTGAAAAAGACTCTTGTTTGTTCAAGAACACCCAACTTCTCTAAAGCATCTTGACATATGAATTTGGTGGATTGAATTTGTTTCATAGCAAACTTGACAAATGTATTTCTATGGGAATCGGAAATGAATGTTACCTCCGGATAATGCAAGAGTTGATTAATTACCGGAGTAGAGGGTGATGCTTCCATAGGAATTTGTTGTTGTTGTTGCACTACCAAGTTTGGTGTTGATACCACCATTGCCAAAGCTTTCTTTGCTTGTAGAGCTTTTTGCCTTTGAGAGAGAGCCTTTGCTTTTGGTGCCTTTGTTGCTCCCTTTGTTGCTCCCTTTGTTCTTGCCATTTGATGAACTAACCAAGTAAAGAGTCAAAAATCTTCAATTTGTAGAATGCCCAAATCGATTTGAAGGTGAAAGGCTTTGCCTTTATAGAAACAAAAATTGATTCAAAGGTTGAAGAATTTGCTCTTGGTTTTGATTGTTAATGAAGATGGAGTGATTGATTTGTTGTTTGAAAGATGGTTTGATTTGATTTTGGTGAGTTTTGTTGAGGGTTTTTGTTTTTGAGATGGAGAGGATGAGGGTTTTGATGTTATGGGTAGTGTTTATGAATGAATGAATGAATGAATGAAGGTGGAGTGGGTATTTAAAGAACTCGACAATTTTTAGGACGCAGGGACAATCCGTGCGGATTGGGCGCAATCCGTGCGGATTCTACAGCTTCAAAATTTTCAAAATCCCGCCTAAAGACGGGCGGATTCTGGGGAATCCGCTCGGATTCTTCTGAGATGAGACGGGCGGATTTCGTGCAGGACGGACGGATTCTTGTCCGAGAGATTTTTCTTTGTTTTTCTTGACTTCAAGACGGGCGGATTGTTCACAAGACGGACGGATTACGTGAGACGGGCGTCTTTCCGATGAATCCGCTCGGATTCTTCAACAGTCAAGAATTTTTGCAATTTTAGCTCAGCCCAAGACGGGCGTCTTCTCAGCAGGACGCTCGGATTTGCTGCAGACGGGCGGATTCTCAAGAATCCGCTCGGATTGGTCCTTGTGTACACGGATTCAGTTCCATCCGTGCACCAACGCATTCTCTTATCATTCTTTCTTTCTTTCTTTCAAATCTTGTGTTCTTCATTGTGGGGGCACTACTAAGGCATGAATAGCCTAGGCAATTGCCATCCCCACACTAAGGTAAAGCACTACACATCAATTAAAATCATTAGTCCCTCCCTCACTTCTCTCTTACATGACAATTATTTTGATCAAAGTAAAAATAAATCCAAAAATGACAAAAATGCAATACAAAAATTGAAAAGTAAGTTAGGGAGTTAGAAATATTTACAAGTGGTGGTTTAGGGAGGACTCCACCAAACTCTCATTCTTGATGAGATGTCAAGGGGGCATGTTCAAGGTGTTGTTGATGTTGCTCAACACCTTGAAGAAGTAATCAAAAGCTTGTTCATTGTTATGGTAGAGGTCCTCAATAGACCGTGGCCCTTGTTGTTGATCATGATCGATGGCATGCCCAATGTAGGGATTAAAGATCCCTTCAAATTCGTCGTCCCAAAGACCACAAACTTCATTGAGTTGATCATTGAAAATCTCTTGCTTAGATGGAGACAACTCTCCCAATTTCTTTTCTCGGCCAATGAGGCCATCATCTTCTTCCTTGGTTGATTTTGATGAGCTTTGCAAGCTCTCCTTGTCACAATTCACTTGCTCTTTGAATGGAGCATCTTCAACTTTCTTCCTCCATTGGAGTTCCGATTTCTTCCTTTCATCCTTCCGGCTATAATGATCAATCATGAAACATGGCTCATGCAAACGAGGAGCTCTCATGGTTTTGTCAAGATTAAAAGTTATGCTTTCATCTCCCACTTCTAGAGTGAGCTCTCCATGTTTCACATCGATCACCGCACCCGCGGTGTGTAGGAAAGGTCTTCCTAAGATGATTGGAATGTTGGAATCTTCCTCCATATCAACAATGACAAAGTCCACCGGGATGAAAAACTTCCAAATTCGCACGGGGACATCTTCCCATACCCCTAATGGTGTCTTCGTCGATCTATCGGCCATTTGAAGAGTGATATTGGTGCATTTAAGCTCTCCCATTCCCAACCTTTTACTTACCGAGTACGGCATGACACTCACACTAGCCCCTAGATCACATAAGGCTTTGTTGATCGTTGTGTCGCCAATGGTACACGGTATTGAGAAGCTTCCGGATCCTTTAACTTTGGAGGTGAACTCCCTTGAAGTATTGCACTACTCACCTTAGTGAAGGCGATAGTCTCAAGTTTCCGGATCGACTTCTTCTTTGTGAGGATATCTTTCATGTACTTTGCATAGGCCGGAACGTGATTGATTAATTCCGTGAAAGGAATTGAGACTTCTAAGTTCTTCACAATCTCCATGAACTTCCCAAGTTGATCATCAAATTTAGGCTTGGCTTGACGACTTGGAAAAGGAAGTCTAATCACAATGGGCTCCTTTTCTTTGGCATTGTCTTCATTTTTCTTTGAACTTTCTTCTTTTGATGATTCCCCTTCTTGCACCACAACTTCATTCTCACTAGCTCTCACAACTTCATCCTCAACTTGCTTCTTTGGTGCTTCATATCTTGTACCACTTCTCAAGTGAATGGCACTAACCGTTTCATGTCTAGGGGGATTACTTTGTGGTGGTAATTGCCCCTTTTGTCTTTGTGAGCTCGAAGATGCTAGTTGGGTCAATTGTGTTTCCAACATCTTGGTGTGAGCTAGAATGTTGTTGATGGTAGTGTCTTTTGCTTGGCTATCTTTTTGCATTTGGGTGAAAAATTCTTGTTGATTCTTTTGCATTTGGAGGACCGCTTTTTGGACATCAAAACCTTGGTCATTGTGGTGATTGTATGGATTTTGATTTTGGTAGCCTTGGTTTTGATTGTAAAAGGGTCTTTGATTTTGATTTCTCATGGGTGGTGGAGTGTATGTTGTTTGAGGGTTTTGGACATTTTGGCTTTTGTATGAGAGATTTGGATGGAACTTGGTGTTTTCATTGTAAAAATTTGAATAAGGGGTACCACTTTTGTAAGCTTGGAAAGCATTAACTTGTTCGGTTGTTCCCTACACTCACTTGAGTCATGACCCAAGGTTCCACAATTCTCACATATCCCGCTTGGGATTGATGAGGATGCCGTCATGGCATTGACATGATGCTTCGATGATTTTGAGTTTTCCTCAAGTCTAGCCATAGCTTGTTCAAACTTCAAGTTGATTGTGTCAATGTGAGCACTAAGTTGAGAACCCAATTGAGTAACGGTGTCCACTTCATACTTTCCTCCTCTAGTAGCCTTGCGAGGTCTACTATATTGTGAATTATGGACCGCCATTTCCTCAATCTTGTTCCATGTTTGATTGTCATCAACTTCGGTGAACATTCCATTTGATCCCATATTGAGAATGTTCCTTGAATCTTCATATAAACCATTCCAAAATTGTTGCACTAAAAACCATTCGCTAAGTCCATGGTGAGGACATGAGCGACAAATATCTTTGAACCGCTCCCAAGCTTCATACAAAGATTCTTCATCCCTTTGCTTAAAACCCGTAATTTGAGCTCTTAGCATATTGGTCTTTTCCGGTGGGTAGAATTTTTTGTAGAAAGCTAGAGCTAGCTTCTTCCAAGAATCTATTCCAAGGGTGGCCTTATCAAGGCCCTTCAACCATTGCTTTGCGGTGCCGATTAACGAAAAAGGAAATAAGACCCATCTTATTTGGTCTTGAGTCACGCCGTTTGAGAGATAGCTTCACAATAATCACAAAAGGTTTCCATATGAGAATGAGGGTCCTCACTAGGCATTCCCCCGAATTGGCTCCTCTCAACTAGTTGGATGAAGGCGGACTTGGCAATAAAGTTTCCGGTAAGATGTTGTGGGGTAGGAGTACCATTTGGTAAATCCTCCTCGGTGGGTATAGAGTGTGACGAGAATTTAGGCATTGTAGGTGGATTTTGTGTGGTATTGTTTAATGGGTTCTCTTCTCCTTCTATTGCGAAAGGATTGACAAACTCACTAGTGGGTTGAACAACTTCACCAACACCTCCCAAATTCCTCCTAACAAGTCTCCTATTATTCGTCAAGGTTCTTTCGATTTCACGGTCAAAAGGTAACAAATCTCTTTGTAACCTTCTAGACATGCAAAATATCAAACAACTCGAAAACAATTAGAACAAACCTTGAGGAGTTTTACTTCCCCAAGGTGAAAAAGACACAACTAATAACAATAAAAGAAATCTTAAATCAATTAAAACACCGTCCCCGCAACAGCGCCATTTTTGATCGAGTCCATTTCATTTCACAAATTAAGCATATGTGGTCGTTGGTCAATGGTCGATACAAAACACAATTTATACTTCACAAACAACTCTACAATTAGTAAAGAGGCAAGTAAAGGTCGGATCCCAAGGGACGGGTATTGAAGTGAAGATTCTATTGTAACTAGCGGTGTCTAGGGGTGTCACAAATTGGGTTGATGTAGAAGGTTACTAAACTAAGATATCAATGAAAATAAACTAACAAGGTAAATAAAATAAGGGTGTAAACAATTGATTAAAAGCACTAGGGTGTCATGGGTTCATAGGGGAATCATGGGATATGATCATACAAACATGTTCTCAAATTATAAGCAAGCAATTATTGTTGTGATGGATTGAGTTGGGTTATATCTTACAATCCTAGGAAAGTTTGGGTCCCGAGCCGAATCGATCAGATTGTACAACACCTACAAGTCGACTTAATCTTTCCTACTCAACACATGCATGGTCTAACAAGACTCGAGTTGGGTTATGTCTTACAAGTCAAGTTGAAAGGATAGAAGATGATAGTAAATGCAAGGATTCATAGGCTTAGCATTTCATCAAATATAACATGTGCATGTATTAAGATCAAAACAAGCAAGCAAATAAGATATGAAAGCATATTAATTTAAGTATGAATCATTCCCCATGTTGGTTTCCCTAATCACCCATTAAACCCTAGCTAAGAGACTACTCACTCATTATCATATTGATCATGCTAGAAAGGTTGTCAATCATACTAACATAATAAAACATGATGAATAAATGAAAGTAATTAGCAATAATTAAAAAGGGATTAAGAGATTATACCTACTAATGATTCCAATAATAAAGCAAGAATAATAGAAGTACTTGAATCCTAGATTGAGAGGTTGTCAATCTCCCAATAATAACCCAAATAATCTTCAATTACCCAAAATAAAGTAAGAACAAGAGAGAGATTAAAGAACTAAAACTTGGATTAAAACTTGATTAATATTTGATTACAATATTGAAGAGAGATTTGATTAATATTAACTACACTAATTATTGATAAGAAGAACATGCTCCTCTAATTAGACTAATGGGGTATTTATAGTGAAAATTAGGGAGGATGCATTAGGGTTAACTAAGGGCTAAACTAGTAATTACACTTTTTAAGTTGAGCAAGGAGACTCCGGGATTCTCCGAGAGAAGGGCTTCTCTGAAATCCGTGCGGATGGGAGTCGGGACGGCCGGATCTGGGCTGAGGAATCCGAGCGGATTCTTGGGCAAGACGCTCGGATTGGCGAGGGGGAATCCGAGCGGATTCCTTTGAGGGACGCTCGGATTGGGCTTGGACGGACGGATTGTGTACAATCCGTTCGGATTGTCTAGCAGCATCTTTTCTTCTTCTTTTCTTCATGAATTCCTTGGGGATTTCCTTGGGGACTCAAGGATCCTTTTCTCAACATTGCTCTTCTACTATGCTATGTACAAAGGCCTTCTAGTCTTGTCTCTCCTTGATGCTTGATCATTGAATATGATCAATTTAGCCTTGTTTTGCCATGAAAATGCAAGATTCTTACTCCTTTCCTACCAAGGGATCAAAATCTCAAAGAATATGCAAAACAAAGAACTAAAGATAAGAAATGACCCAAATAGGCACTAAAAAGCATGAAAACAATGGTAATTCGGAGGCTAAATATGCGCCAATTATGGTCACATCATCTTGGATTACCACCTTTCATTTAATAAAGAGATTGATGGATTTTTGTTTTTGCCTTCCTTATACATCCAATGACTTTACATAACCCTTCTCAGAAAAGTCCTAACTTTACATAACCCTTCTCAGAAAAGTACATAACCTTTCTCAGAAAAGTCCTTTACCTTAGTCTTGACTTTAGATAACCCTTCTAAGAAAAGTCATTTACCTTAGTCCTAGAAAAACCAGGGATTGCCTTCGATTTATGTGTTATTTATCCATGCATTCTAACTGAATAGAATAAACCTACCTTTTAGCATTCTTCACAAGCAATCCAATTAATAAGGAAGATCCTTCTCATAAGACCGTCTCATCCTACAATATTACATAATAACTATCACAAATCATCCTACACTATAACATAATACAAAACACCTTATTATTACCCATATATACCTATTAATTACTAATTACACAACACCCAAAAATTAGGGTTCATACTAACTAGAGAAAGATAGATCTGAACTTACAAGGTAGATGGAATGAAGAGCAAGGTGAGCAATCTCTTAAACTAAGCTTGAATCCAATATAAATGTGTTTGTGAGTGTTTTAGAGAGAAGGGAGAGATTTTGGGGAGATAAGGAAGAAGATAGAAATGATTTTGGGATTTTGGATAAGAAAGAAATCTAACCGAGTTATCGCGTGTTCTGACGGGCCTCACTCGGTCGAGTAGAGATTTCACTCGACCGAGTGACACATACTCGATCGAGTACTGAGCACACTCAATCAAGCGACCTTCACTTGATCGAGTGTTCAGTCCACTCGGTCGAGTACTACGCAGTTCTCAGCAATGACCAGTTTTCGTAAAACAGACATATCTTATTCGTTTCTTGATCATTTTGAGCGAGTGACCTACTGTTTAAATTTTAAGAGAACATGATATAACCTCCAATTGTAATCACATCAATACCATGTCTATATCTCAAGTTATGACAGTTTTAAGATGACCCTTCTATAGGCGAACATTATAACAACTCCACTAAGTCTAGTATAGATTATACTCAATCCACTTTATAGTCATAATTCACTCCAGAGTGGTCTCTCGTCTAGAATATGGTCTTATCACGCATCCCAAAGTTCCTTTGTGGGTCCCAAAATATTCGGGTGTTATAGACGCCTCTTGGAGCTTCTCACTCCAAGAGGGATGTGCACATTAATGGCTTGAGTAAGGAGGGTCGCGTGTGGTTGAGGCACGACGTCTACCATAGGATCTTGTTGGCTTCCGGACCTGATACGTCTGGGCGTGTCCTGGTACCTATTTGTAAGGTGTGGTGTCGTGGGCGTGTCCCTGACATCGGTGGTTGTGGTTACATCTGGATGTGTCCCGGTACCGGCGTGGTGATTATATAATCGTGTTGCATTCATATCATTGACATATTACATATTTATCTATCATGTTGTGTCTTATAATTATTTATTGAAATTAACGTGTTGTGTGCCTGTGTAATTGTCACCTATTTCCGGGTGACATGTCTCGATCCATATGATATTTCCGATCAAATGGGGAGCAGGGTAAGTACAAGTTGTTTTGGTATCATGCGGTAGACGGGTCGAGCCTTGGACTCGGAGTCGAGTACATGGATAGTTGTTAGATGACATAGATGGTAGTCAAGTTGTATAGTTCACATTTTATTTATTTATTCATTTATGATTATGTAATTCATTAAACACTTTATTTATATTAATTGTTTCTTAATTGCAACTCCGATTCACCATCTCAGGAAACCGAGATGGTAACATCCTCCTATTGCCTTGGTCGGGCAAGAAGGGGGTGTTACAAAGTGGTATTATAGCGACGTTTTTGGAACCTAAACCAATGAATAAAAATGAACCTAGAAGTGTCTAATAAAATGAACTCAACATGAGTACAATATGAGGATCCTCTGGCAAAACTAGTGCCTATTGTCCCTGGCACCGGTGGTTGTGGTTATATCCGGGTGTAATACTACGGATTTATGAGTCTCTGGGTACTCTATCGAGTAGGCCTTACTCTGTCGAGTAAGGGTGAGTTGCAGTTTAAAATAGTTTCTGACCTGTTGGGTACTCGATCGAGTAACGTAGATACTCGATCGAGTAAGGGGGCACTCGATCGAGTACCTCAGCTACTCGATCGAGTAGCCGGTTTACGGGGGTTGATTTGTCGGGTTTTGTTAATAATGCGATTAAGTATATAATACCTTCTGTCACTTTTGTTTAAACACTTTTAAAACCTAATTACTTTCAAAGAGAGAAATCAAACTACGTTCTTCGCATCAATCGCATTGTTGGCAAATCCAGGAGCCTGGAAGGTCGGATTTTACCTTTCTTTATACCGTTGTAATCCTTGCGTCGAGGGTAAGATCTATATACCGTTTTTATAGTATTTCGTTAAAGTTGGTTAAACCCTAATATTGGAATTTGGGGGTTTTGTTGTATTTTGTGATTGGTAGTGATTATATGTTTGTATGTTAGGAGGAGGATTCGTAGAGGAAGCATTTTGATATCAATTTTGTGAGATCGTCGATTGTGTTGTGCTTTCCGGGTAGGGTTTCCTACTCGTATTAGTCCCATGATGTGTTGTGGTGTTTTGTGGTTGTTGAATATTATCATACTCGTATTGTGACGATTCTTTGGATTTGGTTCTTTGATAGTAGTTGTGATTGATTGTATCATGTTCCTGTGTTCTTCGGGGTGCGTCCCTGGCTGAGTGGAGTCACTTGCGGGAGTGGCTTCACGCCCATGATTCGCCTTCCGTGGAACCCGCCACAGAAGGGATGTGCACATTAATGGATTTGGGTTTATCGCTCGATGGAGATGAGCGGGGCTTAGGTGGGAACGGCTGCGGTCCCCATCGGGCGGCGAGGAGTGACTGTTGCGATGGGCACTGCAGCGAGGGCTACACACTTTAGTGTGTAGTCGGGATTGTGGAGTTGGGTTTGGAGTTCGGAGAATATCTGTGATGATTGAGTGTTTGTTTTCTTGTGTTGTTGGTTTATATAAATTGTGTGATTAGTACCGACCCCGTTTAATGTTTTAAAAGCGTGGTGATCCATTCGGGGATGGTGAGCGATTATTGAGCGGTATGAGTCGAGTTCTGGGATAGTTTGGGATGTGCCACCGTCTCGATGATAGAAGTCTTCATTTGTAGCTTAGTAGTTTAATAAACATTTCAGTTAGTTGCTAGACAGTTGGTTTGAGAACTTGTATTCGTATTTTGGTTTTGGTTTTGGATTGTAACCTTTCGCTAAAGTATTACTATTTAAATGTTGTTTCGTTATTGTCTATTTGGTTATCATTGTCTCGGGTAACCGAGATGGTAGCACCCTTATACCTGAGTGGTCCTGGTAAGGCACTTGAAGTATGGGGGTGTTACAAAATGGTATCAGAGCGAGGATCCTGAAACCTGTAACCAATGAATCTAATGAATATAGGGAGTCAATTAAAATGAACCCGGGGTAAAGGTTGTAGGAGCTAATGCAAAGGCTTGGGAGACGTCCTAAAGTCGCGAACTCGCCCTACAATTTTGAACCGGTCACATGGGGGGTATATGTCAAGGTCGTATGTGATGTTTGTTAGTTTGTATGTGAATGTGGTGACGTATGTTGTAATTGTTGGATATTTGGAGTAGAAGGTCGAGTTTGTGAATGAAAGGTTGGTGAAGTATATAGAACGGTTGTCTGAACAAGAAGCATGTTGGATGTTTACTATGTGGCGTTTGATAATATGATATAGTTGTGGTGTTGATCATATGAAAAGCTTGGTAGAATTGCATGCTTAACTATATTATAATGTTGAGTTTATAATGTTGCATAGTATGTTGGGATATGTGAGATAACATGCGGGTAGTATATACGAGTCAGCATGACTCGATCGAGTAAGGGGGTACTCGATCGAGTAGGTGAGATACTCGGTCGAGTGGGTCTAACTCGATCGAGTGGGTATTTGACGTTTTACAAACGGAGAATCGTGGTTTTTGGGTACTCGATCGAGTACATAGGGCACTCGATCGAGTAGGGGGTCACTCGATCGAGTAGCCTGGCTACTCGATCGAGTATGTTAGAGATCAGAAGGTCTGTTTGGGGTCTGATGTCGAGGCACTCGATCGAGTATGGGGGGGCACTCGATCGAGTAGCCTCTTACTCGATCGAGTATGTTTAGGCACTCGATCGAGTGTGTTCTGGGCAGTCCGCTTTCGTGTTTTGAGGTTTTAGTGCGTATGTTTATGTCTACCCTTTCTTATATAGTTTCAAGATGCCGCCCAAGAGAAACGCTTTCTATGCGAGAGCTGAGACCATGAACATAGATGATATCGTTAAGATGTTGGAGCATCAGGATGCTCTTACGGAGGCCTTAAAGAAAGTGGGAAAAGATAAGGATCAAGAGGTTGATCACTCTAAGATCAGCCTCTATATAGCAAGGTTTAACCCAAAAGAGTACAAGGGGACTGGGGAACCCTGCGTTCTACCTGAGGGAAGCAGCTGGCGAGTGGTGGGATAAGGTGAAGGTGAGTGCTAGGGAGATGTATGCGAACCAGGGCTTACCTGCTATACCTTGGGAAGAGTTTCGGAGATCTATGAGGAAAGAGTTTGTACCGGAACATGTGAGGAGTAAGCTGAGAGAGGAGTTTGATGGGTTTAAGATGACATCCGATATGTCGATTCTTGAGTACTACAAGCGAGTTTAATGAGAAGTCTAGGTATCTTTGAGGATATGGGTTTGAGTGAGGAGAACCCGGCGCCGAGGTTTGAGAGGGGTTGACCCTAAGATCATGGATAAGCTACCCTGTGGGAGTCCTTACGATGTTAAGGAAGCTTATGAGAGGGCGGGAGAGCGAGAGGTTAATGGAGATGGCTCGGGAGAGAGTGAGTGTTGAGAAAAGAAAGGTGGGAGTGAGGGTGGTGGCCAATCTAGTCACAAGAAAGGCAACCACAATCAAGCTAGAGGGTTTTCTATTTGGGTCGGGTTCGATCTTTGGGGCTTCCTTTGGGCGTGGCCGTGTGAGTAGTAGTGGTAGTTGGGGAATGACTTGCTTTGGTTGTGGCGGTGTAGGCCACAAGAGACATGAGTGCACGAGTGCAGGGAGCTTTTGGGGATCGGCTCGGGGAATTATTCTCGGGGACCGCACGAGTTATGCGAGCAATAGACCGTCTAGGTCATGGTCTAACCGGGGAAGTCAGAGCTATCGGGGTGGAGGTAACCGCAATGGCGTAATTCTTATCGAAACCAGCTACGAACAACAACAACAACCAGGGGTCGGGTGCTAAGCCGACCACATCACCCAAGATCTTGTCCAGGGAGGTGGACAGAAGACCAGTGGAAAGCTGTTCATGATGGACAAGAAAACAGCTGAGGATGATGCACATGTTATCACTGGTACGTTTCTTGTTAACGGTATTCATACCTTTGTTTTGTTTGATTCGGGGGCGTCTCAGTCGTTTGTATCTTCGAGTCATGTTAAGCGTTTGGGTTTGAGGGTATATGAGTCTGTAAGTGAGAAAGTTTGTATACCTTCGGGTGAGTCTGTATCATGTGGGAGGTTGTATAGAGATGTGCCTATGATAGTTGGGCAAGTAGATCTACCTGTAGACTTGCTAGAGTTTCCTTTTGATGGTTTTGAGATGATAGTCGGGATGGATTGGTTGGGAAAGTATAAAGCTAAGATAGACTGTCATCAAAAGAAAGTGTCTTTGAGAGGGCCTAAGGGTGTTAGTGTGTCTTATCGTGGGTTTCTAGTCAAACCCAAAGTTAAGTTGATTCATTTGTCACCTTGAAGTCTTATACGAGGAAGGGATGCCCTTTGATCTTGTGCCATGTGAGAGATGACCGGATAGAGAGTCCGATGTTGATCGATACAGTGGTGGGAGAGTTTGCGAGATGTCTTTCCAGAGGAGATTCCGGGGTTGTCACCGAAGAGGGAGATAGATTTCACGGTTGAGTTGAAAGCTGGGACGGGGCCAATCTCTAAGGCACCGCACCGGATGGGTCCTAAAGAGATGGAGGAGCTCAGGAAACAGTTAGATGATCGGATAGAGAAGGGATACATTAGACCTAGTGTATCGCCGTGGGGAGCACCGATTCTTTTTGTGAAGAAGAAAGATGGGAGTTTGAGGTTGTGCATAGACTACAGGGAGCCGAACCGAGTGACGGTGAAGAACAAGTATCCTTTGCCAAGGATAGATGACTAGTTTGATCAGTTGAGTGGTGCATCAGTCTTTTCCAAGATTGATTTGAGGTCGGGGTACCATCGGTGAAGATTAGAGAGGTGGACATACCAAAGACGGCTTTCACGTCGAGGTATGGCCATTATGAGTACGTGGTGATGCCGTTTGGGTTATCTAATGCACCGGCTGTGTTTATGGATTTGATGAACAGAATCTTCAGACAGTTTTTGGACAAGTTTGTAGTGGTGTTTATCGATGACATCTTAGTCTACTCCAAGACTAAGGAGGAGCATGAGGAGCATCTGACGATTATGTTGCAGACTTAGAGGGAGCATGAGTTGTATGCTAAGCTGTCTAAGTGTGAGTTCTGGTTAGAGAAAGTTGCTTTTCTGGGGCATGTGATCTCTAAGGAGGGAGTAGCCGTGGATCCAGCAAAGATTGAGGCGGTGACAAAGTGGGAAGCACCAAAGAATGTTCGAGATCGGGAGTTTCTTGGGTTTAGCTGGATACTACAGACGGTTCGTGAAAGATTTCTTCAAGATAGCTAGACCTATGACAGCTTTGATGAGGAAAGAGAACATGTTTCGTTGGGATGAGAGTTGTGAGACGGCGTTCCAAACATTAAAGGAGCGTTTGACCACAGCTCCTATCTTAGCATTGCCTGAAGGGATCGAGAACTTTGAGGTTTATATAGATGCCTCAAAGAATGGGTTGGGATGTGTGTTGATGCAGAACGGTAAGGTGATTGCCTATGCTTCTAGGCAATTGAAGCCGTATGAGGAGAACTACCCTACACATGATCTAGAGTTGGGTGCAGTGGTGTTTGCTCTCAAGATTTGGAGACATTACCTTTATGGGGCGACCTTTAAGGTATTTTCGGATCACAAGAGTCTCAAGTACATCTTCACTCAAAAGGAGTTGAACATGAGACAGAGGAGGTGGATGGAGCTGATTGGCGATTATGACATGGATATTATCTACCATGAAGGAAAGGCCAATGTAGTTGCAGATGCTTTGAGTAGGAAGAGTGTACATTCCTTGTGTACGGCTCTATCTTTGATGAGGTTGAGAGATGAGGTGGGGAAGTTTGGGATACATATGATGCGAGAGAGGGGATCTTGTGGGAGATTTGACAAGACACCTAATCTTTATGATGATATTCGAGGTAAACAGGCTTTAGATCCTAAGATGGTTGAGTGGAGAGCTGGAGTAGAGAAAGGGACAGTGTCTCGATTCTCTATTCATACAGATGGTAGTTTGAGGTTCGATGGTAGGTGGTGTGTCCCTAATGATGAGGAGCTGAAAAAGACTATCATGACAGAGGCACATTGTACACCATATTCAAGTACATCCGGTGGTGACAAACGTACAAGGACTTGAAGAACACGTTTTGGTGGCCTGGGATGAAGAAAGAAACAGTTGAGTTTGTGGCCCGTTGTTTGACATGCCAGAGAGTTAAAGGGGAACAATGACGACCACAAGGTAAGATTCGGTCTTTAGAGGTACCTGAGTGGAAGTGGGAATCCATTTCTATGGATTTTATCGTGGGTTTGCCAAAGAGTCAACAGTGTAACAACATGATATGGGTAATAGTGGATCGACTGACCAAGTCAGCTCACTTTGTGCCAATGAAAGATACATGGACTAAAGCACAATTAGCTATGGCTTATCGGAAGAATGTGCTTAAGTTACATGGAGTCCCTAAGGACATCGTATCTGACAGAGATGCGAGGTTTATCTCAAGGTTTTGGAAAGAGTTGCAGGAATCTTTGGGAACAACTTTGAAGATGAGTACAACATTTCATTCTGCGACGACAGGACGGTTGATTGAGAGAACAATCAAAACTCTTGAGGATATGTTACGAGCTTGTGTGATGGACTTTGGTGGTAGCTGGGAACAGAGGTTGGATTTGATAGAGTTTTCTTACAACAACAGCTATCACACTAATATTGGCATGGCACCGTTCGAGGCTTTATATGGGAGGAGATGTAGGAGTCCGATTTGTTGGGACGACAAAGGTCTTGAGGCAAATGGTTCTAGGACCAGAGATGGTACATGAGATGGTTGAACAGATTAAGATGATCAGGGAAAGGATGAGAGCAGCTCAGGATAGGCAAAAGAGTTATGCAAATCTACATCGCCGGGATATAGAGTTTCAGGTTGGGGATAAGGTTCTTCTGAAAGTGTCTCATATGCGTGGGGTTTGAGATTTGGGAAGAAAGGCAAGCTGAGTCAAAAGTTCATCGGGCCTTATGAGATCTTAGAGCGGGTTGGAGAGGTTGCATATCGTCTGGCTTTACCAGCTGCGTTAGAGAGAGTGCATAATGTTTTTCATGTATCGCAGCTGCGGAAGTATGTGAGTGACCCATCACATGTGTTAGAGGCAGAGATCTTAGAGCTAGATGAGTCTTTATCATATCTAGAGGTACCTAAGCAGATTCTTGACCGGAAGGTTAGGAAGACTAGGAGTGGTGAGACAGTTTTTCTTAAGATCCTTTGGTCTAACCACGAGACTGAGGAAGCTACATGGGAAGCAGAGGAGGCCATGAGAGAGCGTTACCCTTTCCTTTTTGATCAGGTATGTATGGTTACGGGGACGTAACCTTGTTTATTTTGGGGGGGGGGGGGGGGGGGGTAGGAGATGATCGCAAAGTGTTTTTAAGGTTTTTATACCCCTTTTATGTTGTGTCGGTATGGTTGTTGTCGTTGAGTCGGGTTGAGTTTGGGTTAGTAACATGTTTTATGTTGAGTTTTGTTTTGGTTGTTGAGTCGGGAGTGTTGTAGTGTGAGTCTCTGTTTTGTTGTGGTTTGAACTTCGGGGACGCAGTTCTTTTTAAGGAGGGAAGACTGTAATACTACGGATTTATGAGTCTCTGGGTACTCTATCGAGTAGGCCTTACTCTGTCGAGTAAGGGTGAGTTGCAGTTTAAAATAGTTTTTGACCTGTTGGGTACTCGATCGAGTAACGTAGATACTCGATCGAGTAAGGGGGCACTCGATCGAGTACCTCAGCTACTCGATCGAGTAGCCGGTTTACGGGGGTTGATTTGTCGGGTTTTGTTAATAATGCGATTAAGTATATAATACCTTCCGTCACTTTTGTTTAAACACTTTTAAAACCTAATTACTTTCAAAGAGAGAAATCAAACTACGTTCTTCGCATCAATCGCATTGTTGGCAAATCCCGGAGCTTGGAAGGTCGGATTTTACCTTTCTTTATACCGTTGTAATCCTTGCGTCGAGGGTAAGATCTATATACCGTTTTTATAGTATTTCGTTAAAGTTGGTTAAACCCTAATATTGGGATTTGGGGGTTTTGTTGTATTTTGTGATTGGTAGTGATTATATGTTTGTATGTTAGGAGGAGGATTCGTAGAGGAAGCGTTTTGATATCAGCTGTGAGATCGTCTGATTGTGTTGTGCTTTCCAGGTAGGGTTTCCCTACTCAGTATTAGTCCCATGATGTGTTGTGGTGTTTTGTGGTTGTTGAATATTATCATACTCGTATTGTGACGATTGCTGGATTTGGTTGCTGATAGTAGTTGTGATTGATTGTATCTGTCTGTGTTCTTCGGTGTGCGTCCCTGGCTGAGTGGAGTCACTTGCGGGAGTGGTTTCACGCCCATGATTCGCCTTCTGTGGAACCCGCCACAGAAGGGATGTGCACATGAATGGATTTGGGTTTATCACTCGATGGAGATGAGCGGGGCTTAGGTGGGAACGGCTGCGGTCCCCCATTGGCGGCGAGGAGTGACTTGTTGCGATGGGCACTCTGGTAGGGCTACACACTTTAGTGTGTAGTCAGGATTGTGGAGTTGGGTTTGGAGTTCGGAGAATATCTGTGATGATTGAGCTGTTTGTTTTACTGTGTTGTTGGTTTATATAAATTATGTGATTAGTACTGACCCCGTTTAATGTTTTAAAATCGTGGTGATCCATTCGGGGGGATGGTGAGCGAGTTATTGAGCGGTATGAGTCGATTTGCGGGATAGTGGGATGTGCCACCGTCTCGATGATAGAAGTCTTCCGCTGTAGCTTAGTAGTTTAATAAACATTTCAGTTAGTTGCTAGACAGTTGGTTTGAGAACTTGTATTCGTATTTTGGTTTTGGTTTTGGATTGTAACCTTTCGCTAAAGTATTACTATTTAAATGTTGTTTCGTTATTGTCTATTTGGTTATCATTGTCTCGGGTAACCGAGATGGTAGCATCCTTATACCTGAGTGGTCCTGGTAAGGCACTTGGAGTATGGGGGTGTTACAAAATGGTATCAGAGCGAGCATGTATATATCGTATGAGTGTTTGAACTTGTTAGTGCTATCGTTAAAGCATGAATGATGATGATTATTGGTAGAGTAGTTATGAGTATGAAGGTAATGTCTCAAAGACGGTGAGTATGATGCTGTAAGATGCTAACTCGGGATAGGTCACCGATAGTCGGTGGACTCCCGAATCCTTCTTTTTGTTGCAGGGAAACCGTAGTTCAATTTAATCGAAAATTGAAAGCCGTAGAGGATCACTCGAGTGAATACAGGGCCACACTCGACCGAGTAGGGTAGTACTCGACCGAGTGGGCAAATTCCAGAAACTGGTAAAGTTCTGGAAAATGGTCACTCGATCGAGTAACCATGTCACTCGATCGAGTCGAGCTGCATTCGACTGAGTGCCCTCAATACTCAACCGAGTGAGTCTGACGGGCTGAGAAACTCGTGTAAAATTTGCTTTTTCTCTATCTTATCTTCTTCATTTCTACCTCAAACCTTATAACTCCAACATCAAAATTTATCTAAGAATAATTCTAAACTCCATTTTTTGTGATTTGTTGTTTGGCTTACACTTTGCTACTCCACTTTTCTTCATCCGTCTTCTAATTTGACCATGTAAGTGTGTTCATCTTCTTCATTTTTCCCCAAATTGATTTTGGTTAGATCTACACATATTTGTTCAAGTTTCATCAATTAATTGCATGATTTTGTTCAATTCATGGTAGTAATTAACTTTCTACATCATTGATGTGGTCAAAAGTCAAATTTATTTTGTTGAAATTTTGTTCACCATAGAGGAGTTTGAAAACTTGTATTCTTGAGTCAATACATGATTTTGTTCACCATAGACATATTATGCGTAGCTTTCTTAAGTGATCCCAAAATGGTCTTAAGCAAGCATTAAAGGATTATACTTTTCGTTCATGTGATAATTGTGTGGGAGTTATCTGTATGCATCCCTTTAAATTTAAGGATTATAACGAATTATAATGATGAATACTAGTCATAAAATTAAATTACATAAACAAAAAGGTAAAGAGATGAAGAAACAACCTTCAGTCCTAGCAAATTCGGCCTAAGAACAATATCGCAATGATATTCGCCTATTAGTTGCACCCAAGACGATATGAGATATGCCCTTCACTTGTTGCTAGAATCGATCCCTCAATTTCAGTAAATTAATTAGGGTTTTCGGTATTTTGTGTTGAGATGAGAGGCAAGATAATGAGTTAGAAAATTAGGTTAGAAAAATTCTCCCTCCTTCTCTTATTATAACCGAAAAAGAGAAAGAATAAGGGGAGTTTTTCTTTTCCTAAAACTCGGCCCAAAATCCGAAAATAATAAGGAGTATATTTTCCTTATTTTCGATTTTGGCATCTACCGAAAATGAGGATAAAAATCCTTATTTTCGGTTATTCCAAAAATGTATAAAATGTGTTGTTTATAAATTGTCATCTAGTGAGGATCGATCCCATAACCTCTTGGTTTGAGTACCCTTACTATTACCACTATGACACATTCATCTTGCTGATTAAATATAACCGATTACATTTAATCACGAATTAACATATTAATTCGTCCAAGCTTACATCATATACATTAATTAAATATAACTAATTATATTCAATTTACGAATTGACAGTTAATTCGTCTCAACTAATATTATTTAATCGGCATTAAATAATCGTCTCATCAACACATTGACTAACTGTTTAGTCATATAAGGCATCAATGTGATTACATTTCCATAACCACATCTCTCAAACACATCCTATAGGTGTGACCTTTAGGGACCAGTTGATCACCGCCATCTGTATGATAATAACGTCAAACTTTCTAGCAAGCCAACCGTTATTAGGTAAGCGTTAATCAACTGATTAAATATACGAAGTATACCCTTGTGAACCTGTAAGAGATTTACAAATGTTATCACACTAATTTGTGGAGGACACAAGCTCCAACAAACTCCCACTTGTCCTCACAAGTGTATGTGCGATAACCGATTCTCATATCCTAAAATTTCTCCCGCTCAATGTAAAACAATTTGCAAATCCGTATTCACAAAGGTCGTATTTTACAAGCGATCAATATCAAGAGTGGTTTCCCTGACTAGAGAGTAACTTAACTGATAAACGAATCAACATTCGAGCATGGCCATGCATTTCAGTTACAACTCCTCGAGTGGCCCTGAGAAATAACTATACTTAATAAGGGTTGGATATTTTCCTCAACTCGAATCCTGCAGATGTAAGCACAGTATGAAATGACCCAGAAAAAATCTACTTAGCCTCCAGTTACGGCAGACCGTGAGAAAGAAACCAAAGTCACCCAAAAACTGCCTTAATCTCAAGAGACAGTCGATAGTCAAAAGAATCGACTCTAGGAACACAATGGATGTCCTATCCACGACCTGACACCGAATGTTTTTAAACATTTAGGACTCCATTACGTTGTCACAAAAATTTGTCCTACGAGGTATCGTTATAATCTCGCATTTGTGATCGATCAGTCAACAGTTTGACTTATGGCTTGTTGAACCCACCATCAATCGACTACACAATATAATAGCCAGAGTTATCAGCTCTTGTAGGCGATTACGGACCAAACAAAATATAATGTAATTCAGTTCACTTTGTGGTGTTCAATGTTGTCAGTACAATCCACATGAAAAACAAAATATTATAATAAAACGATGAAGTTATAAATAGTATATGAAAAAGATAATGTATCAAATTCATAATCAACTACTACAACTCAGGAACACGTTTAATTCCCATGGAAATAACGTGCCCTTCATGCTTATCAAAATTCAACGGTTTAGTGAGAGGGTCCGCGATGTTATCATCCGTCGCAATCTTGTCAATCACTATCTCTTCTTGCTCCACATAATCACGGATCAGGTGAGCTTTCCGATGTACATGTCTAGATTTGTTGCTAGACTTTGGCTCCTTAGCCTGGAAGATGGCACCTCTATTGTCACAATAGATGGTGATCTGGTCATTCGAACTAGGAAGTATCGTAAGACCTTGTAAGAATTGACGCATCCATATCGCTTTCTTAGCTGCTTCTGAAGCGGCATAGTACTCGGATTCAGTGGTAGAATCTGCTACAACACTCTGTTTGGAACTCTTCCAGCTGACCGCAGCACCATTAAGAGTGAAGACGAACACGGACTGAGATTTTGAATCATCTCGATCCGTTTGGAAGCTAGCATCTCCGTAACCGATTGCGCATAGCTTAGTATCGCCTCCATAAGTCAATACCCTATCCTTAGTCCTCCGTAGGTAGTTGAGGATATTTTTAACAGCTATCCAGTGTGTTTCACCTGGATTCTTTTGGTACCAACTCGTCATACTCAATACATATGCCACGTCTGGACGTGTGCATATCATGGCATACATGATTGATCCTATTGCAGATGCATAAGGAACACGACTCATGCGCTCAATCCCTTCAGGCGTCGTGGGTGACTGAGACTTGCTCAACTGCATCCCAGACGTCATTGGAAGGTTCCCCTTCTTGGAATTGGTCATGCTGAACTTCTCAAGAATCTTATCCAAATAAGATTCCTGACTAAGTGATAACGTCCGTTGCGATCTATCTCGGTAGATACGGATTCCCAAAATGCGTTGTGCCTCACCCAGATCTTTCATCTGGAAATGGTTCTTCAACCATTCTTTAACCGAAGATAGGAGAGGAATGTCATTCCCAATCAGGAGTATGTCATCGACATACAATATCAAGAATACAATCTTGCTCCCACTCGACTTGATATATAAGCATGGTTCTTCGACCGATCGAGTGAAACCATACTCTTTTATCACCTGGTCGAAACGATGATTCCAACTCCGAGAAGCTTGCTTAAGTCCATAAATGGAACGCTTAAGCTTGCATACTTTCTTAAGATGTTCAGGATCTATGAAACCTTCGGGTTGCACCATGTACAACTCTTCCTCCAAATAACCGTTTAAGAAGGCAGTTTTCACATCCATTTGCCAAATTTCATAATCATGAAAAGCGGCAATCGCTAAGATTATCCGAATGGAACGTAGCATGACTACAGGTGCAAAACTCTCATCATAATGCAATCCGTGCACTTGAGTGAAACCTTTTGCCACTAGTCGTGCCTTATAGGTATCTCAGGTTGCGCGTCTACGTAACGCTTTATTTTGTAAAGTCATTTGCCTTTGTAGAGGTTTTACCTTATTAGGTAAATCAACTAGATCCCATATGTTATTCTCATACATGGAGTCCATCTTGGATTGCATGGCTTCGAGCCATAGCTTTGAGTCGGAACAGGCCATAGCACCTTTATAGGTAGCGGGTTCATTACTCTCTAGAAGTAAAACGTCATTCTCCTCGACCATACCGATGTATCTGTCCGGAGGATGAGAGACTCTACCCGACCTCCTAGGTTCCTCAGGAATGTTAACCGTATCATCAGTTGGAGGAACAACTTCCTCCATCTGTTCCTCGGTTGTTGGTTCTGGAATCTCCGACAGCTCGAAGGTTCTATTACTTGTCTTGTTCTCGAGAAATTCTTTCTCTAAGAACGTCGCACTAGCCGCAACAAAAACTCGATGTTCGGTATGCAAATATAAGTAATGACCAAATGTTCCTTTTGGATAACCTATAAAGTATGTCTTGACCGATCGCGGGCCGAGCTTATCCTCGTGTCTCCACTTGACATAAGCCTCGTAGCCCCAAACCCGAATAAAGGACAAGTTAGGTACGTTCCTTCCACATTTCATATGGAGTCTTGTGAGCTTTAGTCGACTTCGGTTAAGTATAAGAGCAGCTGACAAAAAAGCAAAACCCTATAATGAATCAGGCACTACCGTGTGACTCATCATGGATCGAACCATATTAAGTAAGGTTCGATTTCTCCGTTCTGATACACTATTTAATTGAGGTGTTCCAGGTGGAGTTAACTGTAGAACAATTCCACAGTCTTTAAGGTGTTGATCAAACTCATTTGAAAGATATTCGCCACCCCGATCTGAACGGAGTGCTTTAACCTTTCTACCCAGTTGGTTTTCAACCCTGTTCTGGTATTCCTTGAATTTCTCAAAGGACTCACTTTTATGCTTCATTAAGTAGACATATCCGTATCTACTCAAATCGTCCGTGAAAGTGATAAAATATCTATAGCCATCTCTAGCGCTAATTGACATAGGTCCACAAACATCAGTATGTATGAGTCCTAATAGGTCACTAGCGCGCATTCCAACACCTTTAAAGGAAATTTGAGTCATTTTGCCAATAAGACATGATTCACACGTGCCATATGTAGAAAATTCGAATGCGGGAATGGTCCCATTATCGACGAGTTTCTTTACGCGTTTCTCATTTATGTGTCCCATTCGACAATGCCATAGATAAGTTTGATCTTTGTCACCAACCTTTAATTTCTTATTATTCACGTGTAATACTTCCGTGGTTTGATCTAAGATGTAAATTCCATTCATGGAAACCGCTTTACCATAAATCATTTCATTGAAAGAGAAAATACAGCTATTATCCTTTATTAAAAATGAAAATCCGTCTTTATCAAGTACGGAAACTGAAATAATGTTCTTAGACAAACTAGGTACATAGTAACAGTTATTTAAAAATAACTCAAAACCACTAGGGAGTTGGATTACATATGTTCCCTTGAGACAAGAAAGCAACTCTAGCTCCATTCCCGACTCGCAGGTCCACATCACCCTTTCCGAGAGGTGTGATGGTTCTTAGGCCCTACAAATGATTACACAGATGAGAACCACAACCAGTATCAAGTACCCAAGTTCCGAAACTTGCATCGTTAATCTCAATCATATGAATATAAGATGACATACCAACAGGAATGACGCGGCATGCTTTGATGTCCTCACGGTAGACGGGACAGTTCCTCCTCCAATGTCCAGTCTTATGACAATGGTGGCACTCAATGTCACCACCCTTGCTCTTTGCCTTTGCCCTGTGAGCCACTAGTCTCACCGGGCCCACTCTTACCGTTTCCTGGCTTCTTGAATTTTGGCTTACCTACAGTTAGGTCGCCTGGAGCTTTGCCCTTACCTTTACCCTTGTTGGAAATCGTGAGAACATCCTGCTTCATGCTCTCACTCAATTTCATATCCTTCTCGGTCTGTACGAGAAGGGAGTGTAGCTCATGAGGACTCTTTTTCAAGTCATTCATGTAGTAGTTCGCCCTGAAAAGGGCAAAACCATCGTGAAGAGAATGAAGCATTCGGTCAATGACAATACTCTCACTGATTTTGCAATCAAGTGCCTCCAACTTCTCGACATTCTCAATCATGTTAAGAATGTGTGGGCTAACCGGTTGACCCTTTTGGAGTTTCGCATCAAAGAAGCGATAGGTATGCTCATAAGTAACGATCCTCGGTGCTTTTGAGAACTAGTTAGTGAGCGTGGTGAAAATCTTGTTCGCACCTTGGGCAATGAAGCATCTCTGCAAATTGGTTTCCATTGCAAATATGAGTACGTTCTTTATCGCACCCGCTTCCATAACGAAATCACTATAAGCAACTGACTCGTTAACTCCCGCATTGGGGACTGGGTTTACCGGTATTGGCTCAGTTAAGTACTTGAGCTTACCGTCAGCAATGGCAACATTCCGTAGTGCTGCCTCCCAGTCCGCAAAGTTGGACCCATCATTCTTCAGTCGCGTGTACTGATTCATGTTGTCCATAAAAACTTTCAGCCAGGACTCGCGTCCAAGTGTGGCACTAGGCATTGGGATTTCGTTATTTCCAGCCATTTGTTGTAACAGTAATATAAACGTGTTCTACACTGCGAAAAGAAAAATAAATAATAAGCATGTGCATCGATTTTAATTTAAGTCTAATGATCTAATGTCATAACGCGAAGACTCAAGCATTTATACAATTGACCTTCCTCAAGAATTATATAAATGATCCCAAGACTCAATTATCTGTAAATTGATAAGCCAACCTTTTGGCTAATTCTATTGTTAGAATTCTTGGTCGATAAATTTCTGGAAATTCTATCTTTAGTCCATCATAATCACGAGAAACTCTTCGGACTATAATGTTGAGATAAACTAAGTCAACACAAACTACTTACCCAACGTAGAAGGGGTCATATTATGCCTACTGACGAAGAAGTGATTCATATTTGTTTGCCCTTATAAAGACTAATCTCAATTTCCGTTTTTAGAGGAAGATCCCATCAACTTTATTTTATTTCATTTTAAGTGAACTAATATCTAGCATGCGTGAATGAATAAACTAAGATGATGGCTTAATAAACATGCGACATCTGTATGTCTATGAAAACTAACATACAACCTATATGTGTCAATTTTCATGCATTTTAGTAGTAGGTGGTTTGGTTTTAGGCGGAATATGATGCATAAACTATCATGTGAATGAAAAGCAATAGGAATGAAAAACGTAAAAACAATAAAAAGGTCCTAGTGTGGCCTATCCTATCAAAATGAACATTAAATACAAATTTGGAATCCATCCTTGGACCTGAGAAGCTTGTCTCGATGTTCCATCTTGATCCATGTAGCGGGAGTGAGCTCCAATCTCCATCTTTAGTCTTCTTTGAAAAATACAATAAATAAATTTACATAATAAACCTATTTATTACATTCTAATTTCAAAACCCAAAAACTAAAGAAAAATAAAGGAGATTCGAGATCTCATAATTACATAAAAATTATGTTTCCTTCATTACGAAAACATAATTAACTAAAGTCACACTAAGTATTACAAATTACAACCGATTACAAAAATACGTAAATAAATTCATTCAACAAAAGAAAAGCATCAACTAAAAAAAATAAATATGCAAGACATAATTCTTTAATTATGTTGATTAATTTTATCAAAACCACCTATTTAAATTATCAAATTAAGTGACAATTCCTCAATTAATCACATTAATTTCAATCTTAATTCATATTAAACTTGTAATATGAATTTAATCCATCAATATTTTAAACTGCTTTAAAATAATTAGATATATTTTAATTATGAACCGCTTCACAATAATTAATTTGCCAAAACAAAACAAAAAAAACTCCCCTTTTTTATGGTCTCGGCAAAACCCAAAAGAGAAACCCAAATTTTTTTTTTACTTCAGCACGGCTGAAAAAAAAACAGTAAACAAAGTTTTTTTTATAAATGTTCTCGGCAAAACCAAGAAAAAAAAACAAAAACAGCCCGCTTTTTTTCTTTCTTCACGGTTTTTCTGTAAAAACCGAAACAAAATTTTTTTTTTTTTATAATCGCCCACCTGTGAAACAAGACCAAACAGAATTTTTTTTTTTTTCACGGCTCAAATTAAAACAAGAACCCTAATGCCTCCCTTTTTTTTTCTTTTGCGGCAAAAATGCCCTAAAACAAAAATTCGATGAAGAAAATCGTTTATGGTTGCTATTTAGAACATGATTAGCATATGAATTAATAAAACATGATTAGCCGTATATGCCAAAAACTATATAGCAAAAACAATTTTTATATCATCAACATGACGATTCTAATTGCATTTTAACTTAATCTTCATTAAATATAAATCTACCAATTCTTCATATGATAATTTTAACTGATTAAAACAACAATATGAAAAATAAAATTGGAAATAAATCATCAAACAAAAGGAAAAAAAAGAAAAACAGACGAGAAAAAAAAACACCTCTCGGCAAAAAAAAAAATTTCAGCCGAAATCCCCTTTTTTTTCGAAATTCCTTGTATTGTTTACATACAATTTTATGAAAATCATCAAAATAAAATTCGAGGCCTTGGCTCTGATACCACTTGTGGGAGTTATCTGTATGCATCCCTTTAAATTTAAGGATTATAACGAATTATAATGATGAATACTAGTCATAAAATTAAATTACATAAACAAAAAGGTAAAGAGATGAAGAAACAACCTTCGGTCCTAGCAAATTCGGCCTAAGAACAATATCGCAATGATATTCGCCTATTAGTTGCACCCAAGACGATATGAGATATGCCCTTCACTTGTTGCTAGAATCGATCCTTCAATTTCAGTAAATTAATTAGGGTTTTCGGTATTTTGTGTTGAGATGAGAGGCAAGAGAATGAGTTAGAAAATTAGGTTAGAAAAATTCTCCCTCCTTCTCTTATTATAACCGAAAAAGAGAAAGAATAGGAGGAGTTTTTCTTTTCCTAAAACTCGGCCCAAAATCCGAAAATAATAAGGGGTATATTTTCCTTATTTTCGATTTTGGCATCTACCGAAAATGAGGATAAAAATCCTTATTTTCGGTTGTTCCAAAAATGTATAAAATGTGTTGTTTATAAATTGTCATCTAGTGAGGATCGATCCCATAACCTCTTGGTTTGAGTACCCTTACTATTACCACTATGACACATTCATCTTGCTGATTAAATATAACCGATTACATTTAATTACGAATTAACATATTAATTCGTCCAAGCTTACATCATATACATTAATTAAATATAACTTATTATATTCAATTTACGAATTGACAGTTAATTCTTCTCAACTAATATTATTTAATCGGCATTAAATAATCGTCTCATCAACACATTGACTAACTGTTTAGTCATATAAGGCATCAATGTGATTACATTTCCATAACCACATCTCTCAAACACATCCTATAGGTGTGACCTTTAGGGACCAGTTGATCACCGCCATCTGTATGATAATAACGTCAAACTTTCTAGCAAGTCAACCGTTATTAGGTAATCGTTAATCAACTGATAAAATACGAAGTATACCCTTGTGAACCTGTAAGAGATTTACAAATGTTATCACATTAATTTGTGGAGGACATAAGCTCCAACAAATTGAGAATGGTTTCATTCACATGATTGAAGAATCATGATTATACATGAAGTTAAGTGGAAAAAAGAATTATTTTTCCATGTCTTATATGTTGATAACATATTACTTATTGAGAATAATGTACCAATGCTCTCTTCTGTGAAAGAGTGATTGGGAGACTAGGAAAAGGTGCGATATATTCTAGGTTTTTGAATCTATGTGAGAGAATATTGGCATAGAGTTGAGATTCTTATGATGATAAGATCTTTCGTATCTGTTTAACATCGACAAGGTACAGTAGGTTATTCATGTTGATGAAAGTGGAATTACTATGATGGAGTCGTAGTCGTTCACTGAACCTATTAAGTTGTCAATTACATGAAATCGTTTGCTGATGATTCCGCCATTAAAATGATCATGTATGCCAACAGACGCACACGCCGTGATGAAGCATATGCTAGGAGCATAATAAGTCAATAACAGGTTAATTCATAAGATGGTCTTGTGAAAGCCTTAAAGAACAATTGAGGATTTGTTCAATTGTTTGGATAATATACTAAGTTATGTGTTGAAGGGTTGCACAAACTTTAGTTTCCAAACCGAGAAGGATTTGTCAAAATCCTAGGCTGATTTTATTGACTAAGGAGTAAGAAACTAGAGAAGTGTTTTAGTTTTGACCATTGCAAATTTTACAAAAGGAATCTAAGTAAATTGTGATAAAATGGTCAACGTAGGGAATGAGAGTATATTCCTCTACCAATGACTTTATCACAAGTTATGTGATAACAATAGGAGCATCTTTCAAGTTAAAGAGCCCAACTCTAGTAAGAAGACTAGACAAATACTTAGAGATAAATTCAAGTTATTAGAAATAGCATTGAATAGAAGGAAATGACAATAATAAAGTTGGAATACATGGATATCTAGTATATCCACTTGACAAGCTTTTATTGCAATTCAATTAGTGTTAAAGACACACTATAGATTATGAGATATGAAGTAGTAATAGTGTATTGACTATTCATATATGATAATCACATTTATCGTTTGAGTTTCCTTAAACTCATCCATTACTTTGTTAAATCCAAATGGGTTTGTTGAGACAAACTGAACCCCATTAAAGTGAATCGGATTGACATAGTATTTGCCCCTAGTTACTTATAGAAGGTGACGTCTCAAAGTGACTAGAGTGTGATGCGATTGATGGCAAGTTCAAGTGCCATAGAGTCATATGGGATGACTAATCGATCACATAGGCAGACAGTATGGGACACTCTATCGGGCAGTGACCGCTTATAGAATTCTGGTAATTCATAAAGCCTGGTCGTGGCAAGAGCTACTATAGTATTCTTATGAGTCAATTCTTTTGACTAGAGAATATTCGCCCAAGTTGGCACAAATTTCTGATTGGCTTTGATTTATACTCTACGACTGTCGTAACTGAGGTCAAATGAGTATATTTTGGGTTATGACGAACCGTGGCTAAACGAAGGGAATAGTGCGATAGGAATTGTCCGCCCCCTTGTCAGGGTTATTTGAAATCTCAAGGCCACTCGAGGAGTAGTAAACTGAAAAATGCGTGGCCACGCTCGGAAGATATCTATGGTAGATAATTCCGGTCAGACAGTTATTCTCCAGATCGAGGAAACCACTTAAGATATGATCAAATGCAAGTACGACCTGCGAGACACATTGCATTGAGTGGGAGATTGTAATAGGACAAGAGAATTAGTGACGCACACTTGTCTCGGACAAGAGGGAGATTGTTGGAGTATGTGTCCTCAACAATAGTGCGATCACATGATTTAATATCACAATCAAATCTCATGTTAAGAATACGTAAGGGATGATTCATTTATATAGTCAACCGATCATCATTAATCGGTAATGATTGGCTAACTAGAGTTTGACATTACTGTCGTTTGACGGTGGTGATCAGTTGATCCCTTAAGGTCACACCTAAAGGACAATTCCCTTAATAGACAAATTGATTAATTGTATGACGATACAAGTTAATCAATTCCTTAAAATTGAACAATTCATTGTGAGAGAAAATATTGATATCTTATTGTAATGCGATTAAATAAGATTTATTTTAGTAATTGAAATACTTTATTACTAAAATTGATTATTGTTTGTGAAACAATTGAGATAAGAATAAATGGTTAATTATAAGGGTTATTTCATAACAATAATCCATCCTATTGGTGGTCTGCAATAATCACTTCATCCTATCAATAATCCCAATTAAATCCATCCTAAGCACCATACCTTCTAGTAATATAATGATATTTTTTAAGTTTATATTGCAATATTTGATAGTTTTTGGACAACCTAGCTGGTATATCTAAAGTTTATGTGTAATATTTTCAAGTTATGAATCTAGAACTTGGTTTATTTGATACACATCAAAATAATTGTTATTAGAAGGTATGATGTTTAGGTTGATTTAATTGGGATTATTGATAAAAGTGATTATTTGAAATTAATTATAATTGCAATATGTTGTGAATTATAATTAAATGACCCATTTTATTTATGTGATCAAGTATCACTAGTCAATTTGTTACATATGATTTAATTAATTTATAAAATGATATTTATTTGATAAATATGCATTAAATTAATTAATAACATGTAACATACTACATGTGATATATTGTGTGACAAATGACAAATTGACAAAATAAAATGGTAGTCCATTTTATGTGAAGTGGACCGAAATGGAGGGAGTTGTGGTGGATTGTGGTTGTTTTATTTTATGTGATAAAAGATATATAATCATGGCTATTCCTTACTAGCCTTAAAAACCTACACTACTTTCTTACACACCTATATTTTGGATAAGGTAAAAAGAAAAAGCAAGATGCCAATTCTTGGCCTATTGTACCCGGCCCCTTCTTCCTCTATATGAGAAATTGTTCTCATTTTTACATTCATTCATTCACACTACATGCATTGATGTTATATTCTCTCTAGCTCCCTCTAAAAACAAATTTTTAGAAAACAAGAAATTGTTCATCAATTCTAATCACAATATTAGATTACTAGTGTAGTAATAGTGATAATATTAGAATTTATTTTAAGGTACAATAATACACTAATCTAGTTAATTAGTATATTATTTTTAAGGGATTTGTCTTGGGTTCAATCAAAGGAGAATCTCTACATTGGGATTTTTGGAGGACCATCCACCATATTAAGCTCAAGAACAAATAAGAAAGGTGGCCTTATTTGTACCCTTATTTCGAACCAAATAACAATGTAAGGGACATTGGTTTTCCTTATTAATCTCTTATTTTGTTATGCATGCACTAGATCTAAAGAACACATATTAAGAAGTTAATTAGTTCACTATTAGAAGAGTCTAATAATAGGTATATGAACCTAACAATTTCGTCTTGAAAGTTCTTCTTAATTTTCGGATTTTATGGTGTTCATGCCCAAAGTTTGATTTTCATGAGTAAACTTTGTTTGTTTGTTTTATAAGCTACTATCTTTGTTAGTAATGTGGTAAATTGTCTTAAAAAAAATCACCATCAATGTTGAACCCCAAAATTTCGAAACACTCCCACACATGACCAAATTTTGATTTTCGTCCTAAACTTGGTTAAATGGTATCATAAAGCTATGATTTTTGTGATTATGGATATAATATGGTTTCAATCGAAATTTTCCGTCTTAAATTATGGTGAGGTTCTCAAAGAAATTTTGTACTAGCCATGTCCAAATTTCGATTTTCATGCTTGCAACATGTTTAACTTGTTCATTGCTAGCGTAATCTTTAAATTGTGACACTCAATTAAGCCTTATGTTGTAGTTAATTCCATCTTAAAAGCCTTCAAAGGTTTCGAAAATGGGTAGTATATGTGCCCGGATTTTGATTTCTTTCGAGTTATATGTTATCTTGATTGTCCTTTGAGCTCCAAACTTGGTTGGTAATTTAAATTTCCATGGATTTCGAAACAAATGACAATTATGCTAAAGTTTTGATTTTTATGCTTTCAACATGGTTTACTTGTTTCATGTAGTGCTAATCTTTCACTACAATAGCTTGTGAAGCCGTATGTTGAGAAAATTTTCCATCTTGAGACGCACAATTTTCGAAATTGGGTAATTAGTATACCCATAATTTTATTCCCGTGCTTAGTTATTACTTAGATTGTCTTTTTATTCTTCCACTTGTTAATAGTAGGTGGTATTGATTTGAGTTTAAAAAAAAAAATATCTTAAGGTCTCTTAAAATTTTCGAAAATATAGAAGTATGCCAAACAATTTTCACTCTTATGATCATTCTTGAAGTAATGGTGTTGAGGTTGTTAAAAGTTTATCATCATATTAACTGGAATTATATTATGGCGTGATTTCACCAAGATTTCTTTTCCGGGAAACTCGTGTCGAATGAAACTTTGTTTGAATGAAAACTCGCGTCAAGGATTTATTTTCAAGCGTTGGTCGTTGATTCAAAGCGCTAAAGAAAATTTCTATCCGCCCCAAGTTATTCGATTCTCATCACTCCTATCCGGAATTTGACATGTGAAATGGAATCCGTGGCGTGTCAAGGCTATCAAGGAATGCAAGGAGCAATCAAGCAAGAGATGCTCACCAAGAGCCGGTGGTACCTCCAGGGATTTAACCCCGGGATTTCCGGGCATAAAGTTTGTGTGAGCCTGAAAGGACGATTTTCTCACCCTAGCCCTTAGGCATATGTCTCTGACAAGATGCGTGGAATTGGGTATAGTCTTCAAATTTGGGAATTGGGAAAACTAGGAAGGTATGTGGCCTATACAAATCTTTGAGATGAGTGAGTTGATCATGAGAGACAACCTGTAGATGAAGAGTGGAGTGCGACCAAGGTTGGATATTTAGCGGTTGTTCAGACTCGTAGTTAGTGGACAGAATTTGAAGGACATGTGAGAGTGATCCTTAGTGAGTAGTACTCGAGTATTTTGGTTAACATATGTTTGAGTCGGTATTTGTGAAATGATGAGGGAATAGTGAGGTACCGAAGAGTTTAAAAAGAAGAGTGATATCATGAGTTGCTAATAATGGTTGGGGTGTGAGATTGGACTTAAAAAATGGTATGAATCGAATAGATGGTGACGAATATTTATGAGGCTGGAATATGAGAGAGAGCATTAGAACGAGAAACGAGTTGGGAATTTTGCAAGTTTTGTAATCCGACATTCAATAAGGAATTGTTACAAGTTTCGGATGAACCCTGTGAGGAGATCGCGTTGTTGGTCATGACGTAAGAGTGATGAGTTTGAGATTTAATAATTGGGATATATAATGGCGGAGTTGGTTTTTGCAGTTATGAGTGTAAGAGTGTGTTATGTAATGCATGTGAGTTTAATCATGTTGTTAAGAGATTTGATCACTTGTGTTATATAGTATGCATGCGCTTAAGCTAAGTGTGTGTGTATATATGCATGAAGTGTGAAAGTAGTTGGGTGAGACTCCAGCCTATGAGTGATAGTAGAAGATTTTGTTTGTAAAGTCGCCTTTTAATTGTTACGCGAAACATTAATGGTATGCATGGCAACCTCGCATTTGTTTGGGTGATGATCATGTTATTATTTGAAAGGACCTTGATACATCACATGTAGCACCGAAAGACAGAAATGCGGTCCTTCTTAGACCTATTACATTCAAAAACTTGTAAAACTGGGTAAAGGGACATACTTTATGTGTAGATAATAACATGGTCTAACCCCAAAAATACGGAGTCTCTAGTGTATCCACATCGGTAGATAGACTAACGTTCTCAACCCTTGAGACGACCTCGGAAATATGGAGAAATACCTTTCTCACGTTTATAGGTATGAGAGACCATTTTTAGAAACTTGGTTCGTTGTTTTTTTTTTTAAAAAAACATAGTCACTAAGAAATGAATTGCATGAATCATTCTTTATCTTAACTAAGAAATTCCCAATAAAATGGCACGTAGCATGGTGATAAGAACATGAATCACCATCCATATCATAAAAGACACATGGCCCATTAAGATCAAAGCAAACTTCCGGTCCGATCTCTCATACAAATGTCTTTTCGATATTAACTATATTTTCGTGTTAGCAGACAATATAAAAATATGTCATCGAGTTAATTTATTATCTCATAATAAATTAAATAACCGTAAATGTTAAATATCACACCGTAAGTGTGTGACCACATAGATTTATCGCTAAATAGGTAATAATTAATCTCATCAACTATTAATCGAGGTTGGCGTCTAATATCACTCCTCGACGGCCGGATAGCGTGAATACCAATATTCACTGTACTTCACTGCACTCGAACCTGGTAAAGGATAATGTATTTATTTACCTCTGTCGTTCCAACTCCGGATCGTCCTAGGGTATGGTTTGACTGTCAAACCCCACTAGACGACTATTATGTTACATATCAATCATTATTTGTCGAGAATGACTTTAAGAAACTCCTTTCTTAAATCATTCGTCTACCCTGACCAAGGTTTTATATAACCATTAAGATTACTGACAACATAGAGTTCAAACTCATTACCTTGATTTGACGGATTCCATCTTGACTCACCACTAATTGCATAGGTACTTAATTATACCCAATGACCATTCAACTAGCATTTTTACACACCAGGTGTCCGATATCTAAGTACAATAAGTAGTCTATTAACTACAATGATGATCTCAGGTCACAGAATAAAATATAAAACTATTCCTTAAGATAATTTCCACATTGACAAAAATGACAATGCATAGGTAATAATAACCATTTGGGAAATCTCACTGTTGTTCACGTTCAATAATCATATCTCCGCATATATATATATATCAATAATCATATCTCCATATGTATATATTATATATATATATATATATATATATATATATATATATATATATATATATATATATATATATATATATATGTATATATATATATATTTTATAACTTAATGAGTGAGATCCAATAATACTCATCTTATGAGTACCGTTATCAATATATTGGTCTATCGGGATCATCATAATCCCGTTCTGATGATCCAATGACCAAGAACACTTTTAGACTAAACTCTATAATACTCGACTCTCATTATCATAATCTCCATTATGATGTCACGTATACCAGTTTAATCAAGGACTTATCATCGTATTAACACCTTAATAAGATAATAAGAGAATGCCATATAATTATTAATCTCCATTAGTAATTACACTGTATGAAATACATTCAATACGTTTTCATAACGATTGCTCTGGGACACAGTTCCAACAATCTCCCACTTGACCTAGAGGCAATCGGTCACGAAACTTGATCCTATATTCCACTCGTGCTTGTCAAACGCCTTTGATCAAAGCGCTTTAGTGAAAGGATCTATATCGTTTCTTTCCCTCAGACCTGATGAATTTGAATATCTCCATGTTCGAATATTTCTCGGATCAGGTGAAATTTCCGAAGAGCATGTTTAGATTGTTGGTTGGCCCTTGGCTCTTTAGCCTGTGAAATAACTCCCTTATTGTCACACAATAGAGGAACACCTTCCTCCACTGAAGGAATAACACCAAGTTAATCTAAGAACTTTCTTATCCAATCGGCTTCCTTAACAACATCACTTGCAGCTAGGTACTCCCCACCGGTTACTGAGTCAGCTACTATAGCTTGTTTGGAACTCTTCCAACTTACTGCTCACCCATTCAAGGTAAAAACATAGCCAGATATAGACTTGTTATCATCTTTATCCAATACGAAACTTTGATCAATATAGCTAAACTTTTAGCCCACAATCTCCAAAAATGAGGAATTGGTCCTTAGTCCTTCTCAAGTACTTAAGGATGGTTATCACCACTTCCAATGTACCTCACCCGGATTTCCTTGATGCCTTACTCGCTACTCCTAGCGGGTAAGCCACATTAGGCCTTGTACCTATCACGATGACAGCTCAATGTACAAAGATTGGGAGAGCCCTAGCAGCATCCCGGATCTATCTTTATAGTTTCATATTCCAAGAATATAAGCTGCTTCTCTCATATCCTTTATGGAGAACTGTTCAGATAACAAAAAAATTTTCTCTTTCATGGCTAGCACATAATTTTATATTACCAATATGTCATCCACATATAGTACTAAGAAAATTATTGTACTCCCACTAGCCTTCTTTGAGAAATCTTAGTCGGAAAGAAAACAATCCAAAATAAGAACATAATCGTACATCATCATGATGTGGACTTCCTCATAATGATATATAAGAATTTCAAAACATGCATGAGCCCCCTGGTTGTCAGGTCGCTTCTCATCATAATTAAAATTTATCTGATCTTATCTTATAAAATTATTTCAGGCTCTACATTACATAGTCCCTTGGTTGTCAGATCGTTCCTATCAGTGTAGTTGAGTCTATCCACTCTAGTGACAGAAAATTAATAAATGCCATACCCTTTGGGTTGTCCAGACAAAAAGTACAAGATTAGTTAATTTTTCTTCACCCCCGTATCATATACAATAGACAATATTATTATATCTCCGAACAACAAGTCCCCCTGGTTGTCAGGTCATACCTTGTAAACGAAAATAAAATAATTTTATTGTCTACCTGAGTGGCAACCTTTGACAAAATATCTCATATTTTATCAATTAAAACTCAATAATGTTTAATCGGTCAAGGTTTATGTCATTCAAACAATTTAAATAACACAAGTATAAGGTTACATTATTGACTATTGTGTCGCACTATGGTTATTCCTTGAGAATAATTGGTTGTTAGTAGGGATGTCATTGGGGCGTGGCGGAGGTGGATATAGGCTCCCTGATCGGTCCGTTTCGTATTCACAAATAGATAGATGTGGTCGTTGGTCACGGTCGAATCAAAACACAATTTATAGCTTAACAAGCAACTCTACAATTAGTAAAGAGGCAAGTAAAGGTCGGATCCCAAGGGACGGGAGTTGAAATGAGATTTCTATTGTAACTAGTGGTGTCTAAGGGGTGTCACAAATTGGGTTGATGTAAAAGGTTACTAAACTAGAATAACAATGAAAATAAACAAGCAAGATGAATTAAAGGGGTGTAAACAATTGATTAAAGGCACTAGGGTGTCATGGGATCATAGGGGAATCATGGGATATGATCATACAAACATGTTCTCAAATTATAAGCAAACAATTATTGTTGTGATGGATTGAGTTGGGTTATATCTTACAATCCTAGGAAAGTTTGGGTCCCGGAGCCGAATCGATTAGATTGTACAACACCTACAAGTCGACTTAATCTTCCCTACTCAACAACATGCATGGTCTAATGAGACTCGAGTTGGGTTATGTCTTACAAGTCTCATTGAAAAGATAGGAGATGATAGTAAATGCAAGGATTCATAGGCTTAGCATTTCATCAAATATAACATGTGCATGAGTTGAGATCAAAACAAGCAAGCAAATAAGATATGAAAGCATATTAATTTAAGCATGAATCATTCCCCATGTTGGTTTCCCCTAATCACCCATTAACCCTAGCTAAGAGACTACTCACTCATTATCATGTTGATCATGCTAGCAAGGTTGTCAATCATACCAACAATTTGAAACATGATGAATAAATGAAAGTAATTAACAATAATTAAAAAGGGATTAAGAGATTATACCTACTAATGATTCCAATAATAAAGCAAGAATAATAGAAGTACTTGAATGCTAGATTGAGTGGTTGTCAATCTCCCAATAATAACCCAAATAATCTTCAATTATCCAAAATAAAGGATGAACAAAAGAGAGATTAAAGAACTAAAACTTGGATTAAAACTTGATTAATACTTGATTACAATATTGAAGAGAGATTTGATTGATATTAACTACACTAATTATTGATAAGAAGAACATGCTCCTCTAATTAGACTAATGGGGTATTTATAGTGAAAATTAGGGAGGATGCATTAGGGTTAACTAAGGGCTAAACTAGTAATTACACTTTTTAAGTAGAGCAAGGAGAAGCCGGTATTTTTGGAGAGAAGGGCTTCTCTTTTCGTAGCTTGAAGAAGACAACCCGTCTTTGTGAAGGAATCCGGGCGGATTAAGGTCGGGACGGCGGATTTGGTCGATGGAATCCGAGCGGATTCTCGGGGAATCCGGGCGGATTGCGAGGGGGAATCCGAGCGGATTCACCTGGGACGCTCGGATTGTGCAAGGCGGGGACGGGCGGATTGTTGACAATCCGCTCGGATTATCGATCAGCGTGGTAACTTCTTCTTTTCTTCCCTTTTCTTCATAAATTCCTTGGGGATTTCCTTGGGGACTCAAGGATCCTTTCTCAACATTGCTCTTCAACTATGATATGTACAAAGGCCTTCTAATCTTGTCCCTCCTTGATGCTCGGTCATTGAATTTGATCAATTTAGTCTTGATTTGCCATGAAAATGCAAGATTCTTACTCCTTTCCTACCAAGGGATCAAAATCTCAAAGAATATGCAAAACAAAGAACTAAAGATAAGAAATAACCCAAATAAGCACTAAAAAGCATGGAAACAAGGGTAATTCGGGGGCTAAATATGCGCCAATTATGGTCACATCAAATATCCCCAAACCGAACCTTTGCTCGTCCCGAGTAAAGAGGTGACTAAGACTAGGACCAATACTAACCTATCCTAATAATATAGCCGATATGAGACAATTAGCGGGTCTCACTCCGCCCCTTCAACTCACAACAAGACAACCATGAGGTAGGATGCCTTCTTGCAAGGCAAGGTGGGTCTTGCCAAAATGGCGACACATCCAAACATTAAGCACACAAAAACATATAATGGATGCATCTACAAAAAGAATAGCCACTCCCTCATCAAGTGGCGGAAATTATCTACAAGGGAAGCAATTTAAGGGTACACAATCCTTCATAGATGCAATTTCTTCAAACTACTAAGCCTAGAAGGATACCAATAAATCACCTCCAAGTTGTGTCAAACTAGGGTACCTTTGTCCTCAATCGTTAAATGCTTTTGTCAAGAGTAGACTCCCTATGGTGTTAGAAACACTGGAGGATCGCGGAATTCCCCCTCTTGCCTAGACAAGAAGAAGGGTCGTCCCCTCTCTACCATGCACAAAATGGATATGATGGATAAAGGGATCAATAGATATTTGAGTTTCACTTTGGGAGTTTGCTTTTGTTTTTGTTTTTCCCCCCAATTTCTTGTGGCATTTGACATTTGAGAACACTTTCTTTGCCATTTCTTTTTGATTTTTGGCATTTCAATACTTGACAACTTTTTGCATTTCTTTTTGAACATTTTCAAAGTCACCCCAATTAGTAACGAGGGTGCCTTGTATTTGAAGCTTAGGAGTCTATTTTTGCTCCTCTTTTCTTTTGATGCATTTTTGCAAACTTTCTTTCACTTTTCATTTCATTGAACTCAAATTGATTTCTTTTTGTGCCCATTCCCTTTGATGACAAAAATGTATGGTAGAACATGGATGATGGATGTATGCATGGTTTCAAGGGTCACCTTGGAATAAACGGTAGCCAAGGAGTTATCACACCACAAGGTACTCTTGAGTCGGCCTTAATCCATGGGTCAAAGGATACTAGCATGACACATCCTAGGGTGTTTTACAAGTATTCTAACAAGCAAAGTCTTAAGAAGAAAAAGCATCTACTAGGGCCTATATACACTTGTCAAGTTTCCCAAGTAGATGGTTTCGCAAAATTTTTCTAACATGCAACTACATGCCATGATGCAACTAACATATAAACATCCTAATGCATATGATTCTACCAACTAATATGACATATAATCTAAGTGCAAGTCCTAAGTTCACATTGTTATACCGCATCAATCAAAATAAAGCCACATAGTCATTAACATAAAGAGGAAAAAGGAGATTGGAAAGATCATACCATGCGGTCTTCAATATCCTCATGTCTCGGATGTGGCGTAGTCAATCAATGTGAACAAGGATAAAACAAACACAATATATACAAGACAATATATACAAAGGAAATGAACTTGTTTTTGGGTTTTCAATTTTTTTCAATTTTTATGATTTTTGAAATTTTTCAATTTTTATGGGTTTTTGAATAAGAGTTAAATGTTAGAATTCCCATCCCCACACTAATATGGGCATTGTCCTCAATGGCCAAAATGATGGAAATTATGCAAAGATGATGCATGATTTCTATACTAAATGCAATTCTATACTAAGCTACACTACATGATGCATGATTTTTGTTATGACGGAGAGGATAATTTAGATTACCTCCCGTTGTGTATGCATTAACTTCCCCAAACCGAGTGAGACACTATTGCTAATGTCCAAGGATGGGTATAGTTCATGCACACACTATGCTATGCATGAAACTAGTTTGTCATTTTGGATTTTACAAATGGGAACAATAAGAACACCTCAATGGTACCGAGGTGTGAGTCCTTTGATGTTGCTAGGACTAAACCAACAATGATCAAAATGAAATAAAATACAAAGAGATATAGACAAACCATGGGAGTGTAGGAGTCTCCAAGGCTTGCTAGTCTTCCATCATGCTATCATCATCACCACTTCCCTCATGAGAAGTGGTCACATTGCCACTTTCCTTGTCATTTGCTTCTTCACTTTCTTCCTCATCTTGCTCATCATCATCTTTACCATTTCTTTCTCCTTCCATTGCTTCTTCCTCAATATTATCATCAACTTCTTCATCATTTCCAACAACCTCATTATCTCCCACCACGTCCCTAGATGCACCCGGAAATAAGACTTCTTTATCCGCCCAACTAGGCAAAGGACAAGATGGATCAAGGAGTCCTTGCCTAGCTAGATGTAGGAGGGGTGGATATTGAGCCAAATACGCATTTTTCCGATCTTCATGGACTTGCTTGTGCATTGCTTGCATGAGAAGAGTCACATAGTCTTTCCCAATTTCAATTCCTTCCGGCTTGAACTCTTCATACTCAAAGGGGTAAGGTGGTATGACAATGGAAGAGGAGGGGGTTTCAAGATCACCCTTTTGTTGTTGAATGATATACTCGGCTTCTTCGGAAAGGGGAAGTAGATAATTGGTCCGGTGGACGCTTAGGCGACAAATCTTCGAGGGCAAGGTGAATGATCTAGCTTCACTAGTTAGCCATCCATATTTAGTGTCAAGGGGGTTATGGGCAACCCACTTGAACTTGTGAATCATAATGTGCATATCAATAAGATGGCCACCTTCCTTTGCTTTGTACTTCTTATCCTTATTGAAATTAGGATCAAAGTGCTTAGCTAGGACCGTGACTAGCCCGCCATTGACAATAACGGTCGTGCCCTTCTTCCCATTATCAACATTAAGCCATCTATCAACCAATAGCCTCAAATAATTGTAAGGCTTGGTGTGAATTCTTCCGATATTCAAAGCCGATTTAAGGAGAATAAAATCGAGTCTTGTGAAATGATTGGTGTCTTTCCTAGCAATTATGGTATTTCCCACAACCTTGTGCCATACTCTTATGCCCGGATGATGGACCAAAAGAGCACGACATGCATGAAAATCCTCAAATTTCTTCTCGGAGATTGCCTCCCAAAGAGGTTCGGGGTCATACTTTCCATAACTCTTGAAATAACTTTCCTCATCACTAAGACCCAAAATTTCACCCAATTCCTTAAAGGTAATGCGTCTACTAACATTAGCTAGACGAAACTCGATATTTTCCCTATTCTCAACTTTGGTGACTTTCAAGGAACTTAAAAATTCCAAGACAAGGAAGGGGTATGTTAATTCCTTTGTTTCGAACAATCTCTCCAACCCCATGGCTTTGAAAAAGGCTTTTGTTTGTTCAAGAACACCCAATTTTTCCAAGGCATCTTTACATATGAATTTGGTGGATTGAATAGATTTCATAGCAAACTTGACAAAGGTATTTCTATGGGTATCGGAAATAAAAGTTACCTCCGGATAATGCAAAAGTTGATTAATTACCGGAGTAGAGGATGTTGATGGTCCCATAGAAGGTTGTTGTTGTTGTTGCACTTCCAAGTTTGGTGTTGCCACCACCATAGCCAAAGCTTTCTTTGTTTGAAGAGCCTTTTGCCTTTGTGAGAGTGCCTTAGCCTTTGGTGCCTTGGTTGCCTTTGTTGCACCCTTAGTCCTCGCCATTGATGAGCTTAACCAAGAAAAGAATGAAAAATCTTCAATATGTAGGATGCCCAAATCGATTTTAAGGTGAAAGGCTTTGCCTTTATGAAAACAAAAATCGACCCAAAGGTTGAAGATTTTGTTCTTGGTTTTGATTTTTGTGGAAGAAGGAGTGATTAAATTGTTGTGGGAAGGATGGTTTGATTTGTTTTTGTTGAATGTTGTTGAGGGTTTTTGTTTTTATGATGGAGAGGATGAGGGTTTTGATGTTGTGGGTAGTGTTTATGAATGAATGAATGAATGAATGAATGAATGAAGGTGGGAGGGGTTATAAAGAGGCCGAGATTTTCAAAACTGCAGGGGCAATCCGTGCGGATTAGGCTCAATCCGTGCGGATTCTGCTTCTTCAATCTTTGCGAAAGCTCGCCTAAAGACGGGCGGATTTGGTACAATCCGCTCGGATTTGCTGAACACGGGACGGGCGGATTTCTTCAAAGACGGACGGATTTCAGTCCAGAGATTTTTGCTTGTTTTCCTCAGCTGCAAAGACGGGCGTCTTTTTTACAAGACGGCCGGATTCTTCAAGACGGGCGGATTTCTTGGAATCCGCTGGATTCTTTTTGATCAGAAAATTTCAAATTTCGATTCGATTCAAGACGGGCGTCTTTTGTGTAGGACGCTTCGGATTGCATAAGACGGGCGGATTCTCCGGAATCCGCTCGGATTTTCTCCGTGTACACGGATTGATTCCATCCGTGCACAACGCATTCTCTTTTTCATTCCTCCATTCTTCCTTTCAAGGCTTGTGTTCTTCATTGTGGGGGCATTACTAAGGCATGGATAGCCTAGGCAATTCCCATCCCCACACTAAGGTAAAGCACTACACATCAATTGAAGTTGTTAGTCCCTCCCTCACTTCTCTCTTACATGACAATTATTTTGATCAAAGTAAATAAAAATCCAAAAATGACAAAAATGCAATACAAGAATTGAAATATAAGTTAGGGAGTTAGAAATATTTACAAGTGGTGGTTTAGGGAGGACTCCACCAAACTCTCATTCTTGATGAGATGTCAAGGGGGCATGTTCAAGGTGTTGTTGATGTTGCTCAACACCTTGAAGAAGTAATCAAAAGCTTGTTCATTATTATGGTAGAGGTCCTCAATAGACCGTGCCCCTTGTTGTTGATCATGATCGATGGCATGCCCAATGTAGGGATTAAAAATCCCTTCAAACTCGTCGTCCCAAAGACCACAAACTTCATTGAGTTGATCATTGAAAATCTCTTGCTTAGATGGAGACAACTCTCCCAATTTCTTCTCTTGGCCAATGAGGCCATCCTCTTCTTCCTTGGTTGATTTTGATGAGCTTTGCAAGCTCTCCTTGTCACAATTCACTTGCTCTTTGAATGGAGCATCTTCAATTTTCTTCCTCCATTGGAGTTCCGATTTCTTCCTTTCATCTTTTCGGCTATAGTGATCAATCATTAAACATGGCTCATGCAAACGAGGAGCTCTCATGGTCTTGTCAAGATTAAAAGTTATGCTTTCATCTCCCACTTCTAGAGTGAGCTCTCCATATTTCACATCAATCACCGCACCCGCGGTGTGTAGGAAAGGTCTTCCTAGGATGATTGGAATGTTGGAATCTTCCTCCATATCAACAATGACAAAGTCTACCGGGATGAAAAACTTCCCAATTCGCACGGGGACATCTTCCCATATCCCTAATGGTGTCTTCGTCGATCTATCGGCCATTTGAAGTGTGATGTTGGTGCATTTAAGCTCTCCCATTCCCAACCTTTTACTTACCGAGTACGGCATGACACTCACACTAGCCCCTAGATCACATAAGGCTTTGTTGATCGTCGTGTCGCCAATGGTACACGGTATTGAGAAGCTTCCCGGATCCTTTAACTTTGGAGGTGAACTCCCTTGAAGTATTGCACTACTCACCTTAGTGAAGGCGATAGTCTCAAGTTTTCGGATCGACTTCTTCTTTGTGAGGATATCTTTCATGTACTTTGCATAGGTTTAACGTGGTTGATTAATTCCGTGAAAGGAATTGAGACTTCTAAATTCTTCACAATTTCCATGAACTTTCCAAGTTGATCATCCAATTTGGGTTTGGCTTGACGACTTGGAAAAGGAAGTCTAATCACAATGGGCTCCTTCTCTTTGGCCTTGTCTTCATTTTTCTTTGAACTTTCTTCTTTTGATGATTCTCCATCTTTGGAGTTTTGCACAATTTCTTTCTTTTCACTAGCTTCCACAACTTCATCCTCAACTTGCTTCTTCGGTGCTTCATACCTTGTACCACTTCTCAAGTGAATGGCACTAACCGTTTCATGTCTAGGGGGATTACTTTGAGGTGGTAATTGCCCCTTTTGTCTTTGTGAGCTTGAAGATGCTAGTTGAGTCAATTGTGTTTCCAACATCTTGGTGTGAGCTAGAATGTTGTTAATGGTGGTTTCTTTTGCTTGGCTATCTTTTTGCATTTGGGTGAAAAATTCTTGTTGATTCTTTTGCATTTGGAGGACCGTTTTTTGGACATCAAAGCCTTGGTCATTTTGGTGATTGTATGGATTTTGATTTTGGTAACCTTGGTTTTGATTGTAAAAGGGTCTTTGATTTTGGTTTCTTATGGGTGGTGGAGTGTATGTTGTTTGAGGGTTTTGAACATTTTGGCTTTTGTATGAGAGATTTGGATGGAACTTGGTGTTTTCATTGTAAAAATTTGAATAAGGGGTACCACTTTTGTAAGCTTGGAAAGCATTAACTTGTTCGGTTGTTCCCCTACACTCACTTGGGTCATGACCCAAAGTTCCACAATTCTCACATATCCCATTTGGGATTGATGAGGATGCCGTCATGGCATTGACATGATGCTTCGATGATTTTGAGTTTTCCTCAAGTCTAGCCATAGCTTGTTCAAACTTCAAGTTGATTGTGTCAATGTGAGCACTAAGTTGAGCACCCAATTGACTAACGGAGTCCACTTCATGCTTTCCTCCTCTAGTAGCCTTGCGAGGTCTACTATATTGTGAATTATGGACCGCCATTTCCTCAATCTTGTTCCATGTTTGATTGTCATCAACTTCGGTGAACATTCCATTTGATCCCATATTGAGAATGTTCCTAGAATCTTCATATAAACCATTCCAAAATTGTTGCACCAAAAACCATTCGCTAAGTCCATGGTGAGGACATGAGCGACAAATTCCCTTGAACCGCTCTCAAGCTTCATACAAAGACTCTTCATCCCTTTGCTTAAAACCCGTAATTTGAGCTCTTTGCATGTTGGTCTTTTCCGGTGGGTAGAATTTTTTGTAGAAGGCTAGAGCCAACTTCTTCCAAGAATCTATTCCAAGGGTGGCCTTATCAAGGCCCTTCAACCATTGCTTTGCGGTGCCGATTAAGGAAAAAGGAAATAAGACCCATCTAATTTGGTCTTGAGTTACGCCCGTTTGAGAGATAGCATCACAATAATCGCAAAAGGTTTCCATATGAGAATGAGGGTCCTCACTAGGCATTCCCCCGAATTGGCTCCTCTCAACTAGTTGGATGAAGGCGGACTTGGCAATAAAATTTCCGGTGAGATGTTGCGGTGTAGGAGTACCATTTGGTAGATTCTCCTCGGTGGAGTGGAGTGTGACGAGAATTTTGGCATTGTAGGTGGATTTTGTAGGGTATTGTGTAATGGGTTTTGTTCTCCTTCTATTGCGAAAGGATTGACAAACTCACTAGTGGGTTGAACAACTTCACCAACACCTCTCAAATTCCTCCTAACAAGTCTCCTATTGTTCGTCAAGGTTCTTTCGATTTCACGGTCAAAAGGTAACAAATCACTTTGTAACCTTCTAGACATGCAAAATATCAAACAACTCAAAAACAATCAGAACAAACCTTGAGGATTTTTACTTCCTCAAGGTGAAGAAAGACACAACTAATAACAAAAAGGAAATCTAAATCAAACAAAAACCGTCCCCGAGAACGGCGCCATTTTTGATCGGTCCGTTTCGTATTCACAAATAGATAGATGTGGTCGTTGGTCACGGTCGAATCAAAACAAAATTTATAGCTTAACAAGCAACTCTACAATTAGTAAAGAGGCAAGTAAAGGTCGGATCCCAAGGGACGGGAATTGAAATGAGATTTCTATTGTAACTAGTGGTGTCTAAGGGGTGTCACAAATTGGGTTGATGTAAAAGGTTACTAAACTAGAATAACAATGAAAATAAACAAGCAAGATGAATTAAAGGGGTGTAAACAATTGATTAAAGGCACTAGGGTGTCATGGGATCATAGGGGAATAATGCGATATGATCATACAAACATGTTCTCAAATTATAAGCAAGCAATTATTGTTGTGATGGATTGAGTTGGGTTATATCTTACAATCCTAGGAAAGTTTGGGTCCCGGAGCCGAATCGATTAGATTGTACAACACCTACAAGTCGACTTAATCTTCCCTACTCAACAACATGCATGGTCTAATGAGACTCGAGTTGGGTTATGTCTTACAAGTCTCATTGAAAAGATAGGAGATGATAGTAAATGCAAGGATTCATAGGCTTAGCATTTCATCAAATATAACATGTGCATGAGTTGAGATCAAAACAAGCAAGCAAATAAGATATGAAAGCATATTAATTTAAGCATGAATCATTCCCCATGTTGGTTTCCCCTAATCACCCATTAACCCTAGCTAAGAGACTACTCACTCATTATCATGTTGATCATGCTAGCAAGGTTGTCAATCATACCAACAATATGAAACATGATGAATAAATGAAAGTAATTAACAATAATTAAAAAGGGATTAAGAGATTATACCTACTAATGATTCCAATAATAAAGCAAGAATAATAGAAGTACTTGAATGCTAGATTGAGAGGTTGTCAATCTCCCAATAATAACCCAAATAATATTCAATTACCCAAAATAAAGGATGAACAAAAGAGAGATTAAAGAACTAAAACTTGGATTAAAACTTGATTAATACTTGATTACAATATTGAAGAGAGATTTGATTGATATTAACTACACTAATTATTGATAAGAAGAACATGCTCCTCTAATTAGACTAATGGGGTATTTATAGTGAAAATTAGGGAGGATGCATTAGAGTTAACTAAGGGCTAAACTAGTAATTACACTTTTTAAGTAGAGCAAGGAGAAGCCGGTATTTTTGGAGAGAAGGGCTTCTCTTTTCGTAGCTTGAAGAAGACAACCCGTGCTGTGAAGGAATCCGGGCGGATTAAGGTCGGGACGGCCGGATTTGGTCGATGGCGGGCGGATTGATGAGGGGGAATCCGAGCGGATTCCAGCTGGGACGCTCGGATTGTGCAAGGGCAGGACGGGCGGATTGTTGACAATCCGCTCGGATTGTCAGTCAGCGTGGTAACTTCTTCTTTTCTTCCCTTTTCTTCATAAATTCCTTGGGGATTTCCTTGGGGACTCAAGGATCCTTTCTCAACATTGCTCTTCTACTATGATATGTACAAAGGCCTTCTAATCTTGTCCCTCCTTGATGCTCGGTCATTGAATTTGATCAATTTAGTCTTGATTTGCCATGAAAATGCAAGATTCTTACTCCTTTCCTACCAAGGGATCAAAATCTCAAAGAATATGCAAAACAAAGATCTAAAGATAAGAAATGACCCAAATAAGCACTAAAAAGCATGGAAACAAGGGTAATTCGGGGGCTAAATATGCGCCAATTATGGTCACATCACTCCCTCGTACCCGTACCCACCAAAAAAAAACTCGTACCCATCCCCGCCCCAGCACCCATGGCGGGTACAAGTTTCCAAAACCATCCCGGCCCCAACAGATGAAAATATAAAATTGTACCCACCCCGCTTACCTATTAACCCGCTATACCATAATTTTATTCGATAAATTTTTTTCTTAAAAGTTGGTTTAATCACTATTAATTTCCATTTTTTTTTTGAATTTATCTTTATAATTTTATTTTTTCACCAAATAAGTTAGTAAAAAACTTTATAAAATAGCTATTATTAACATTATATCTTAATTATAACTAAAATAAGATTTATAAAATTATCATAATCCTATTAGTTTTTTTAATGATTGGCGGGTATTAGGTGGGTAAGATGCAAAAGCCATTCCCGCCCCATGACCCATAGCGGGTACAACTTTTGTACCGGCACCAGTCCCACCATCCGCCAAAGCTCTACCCATCCCCGCTTCAACTAGGGCGGGTGCGGGGCGGTACCCACTTGTACCTGCCCCGCTGATATCCCTAGTTGTTAGGGTCTTGTTCAAGACATAGTATAAGGTTTTATGTATACTAATATGACTATTGACTATTGTGTCACACTACGGTGCGATTGTTGGTGACGGTATGCTGATATGGTAGCCGGTGGTGGGGGAGGAGATGGAACGGTTGCGAAAAGAACTACGAAATAGCTGTAACACCTCAATACACCAAGGTACCTTACCAAGGCCACCCTAGCACATGAAGATGCTACCATCTCGGTTACCCGAGGTAAAGTAATCAAATAAGACCATAAAGAAACGTACTTTAAGTTATAAAGTTTAATGTGCGTATATCACAAGCCAAAACATACACTAAACTTTACCAAAACTAACCAAACATCGCACCAAAAAGCTTATGCGATCATCTCCTACCTCTCTTAAAGAAACATGGTTACGTCCCCGTAACCACACATACCTGATAAAAAAGAGACGGATAGCGCTCCTTTATAGCTTCTTCCGCCTCCCAAGTTGCTTCCTTAACGTTGTGATTGGACTAAAACACCTTTAGCAACACTGTCTCCCCAATTCTAGTCTTGCGAACCTTGCAATCTAGGATCCCTTTTGGCCCTTATGAGACATCTCCATGTGCTAAGGTGGTCTTGGTAAGGCACCTTGGTGTATGGGGATGTTACAATAGCATGTTTGTGTTGGTAGTGTGTCTCGAACATTTTATCTTAATTGGGTAGAAATTATGGCCTTAAGGCCAAGAGTTTGTTTTAAATTCGGTTATTTGATAGTATATTTGTCACCATCGGAGTCTATTAGCATTTGTATGATAAAATAGAAAAAGTTGGAAACGATTTTTGGGAACGAAAACCTTCTACCTAGATGACACTCGACTGAGTGCACCCTGCACTTGACCGAGTGACCCCCTACACTCGACCGAGTGGTCCGCTTTGACTCTTATTTTGTCAATATTAGGCCAATTATTGGGTGTACACCCTTACTTTCATGGTTGATGTGTCCATTTTATATATGATTTTACCCCATATTTTAGCTCTAATGTGCATGTCATTTGCACTAATGTTAGTGATTTATTGAGCTAATTCGGTGTTCTAGTTGTGTTTGCTTGTTTTCATTGTGTTTTATAGGAAATTAAGCTTTTAGTAGCTTCTTCCCGTCAAAGTAGCAAGCACATGAGTTCGCGAGGCTAAAAAGACTAAGCATGACCAAGGAAGGGCATTTTGGAGAAAACTAAGTAAAAGAATCTCGAGCATGATGAAATGGGGCTTGGATTGATGAAAAAGTGAAGAAATGAATTTGGCCCAAGCAAATGTCCAAGTAAAGCAAGTAGAAAAGTCAAGCTTGGAGATGCTCTTAGGATGCCCAAATATGCAATTAGCCGGGTGAATTAAGAGGCATTAATCGTAGGCATTGGATCCCCTTGGCATTTAATCAAGAGTTTAAAGCAAAATAGCTGGATTCCTACGACCCCGATCGGGGTGGATTGTCCCCGATCGAGGCTGCCTTGCCCTATGAACTTTACGTTATGCCCCTATTTTACTATAAATAGGGGCCTTAATCCGTCATTAGGGGATATCTCTTTTACATCTCTTTTACCATCTTTCACACTCTATTATACTCTTAGAAACACAAATTCTCTTAAGTTTCATATTAGTTTACATATTGTTAAGCATTTCCCTAACAATTTACATTAAGCATTTGGTTCTTTATAATACAAGTTTTTATTTAAGTTATTTGGGTTTCATATTGTGTTCCTATTATTCAAGCTCCAAGTTCTCTTGTTATGGTATTTACATTTCTTGTTTATTTCGCTATTTCAATCTTCATTATCGTTATTCCATAGTTTACATTTTATTATTATTATTATTAGCTTTATTAGTTTGCTTTACATTTTATTATCAAGTTATTATCACTATTAGTTTATTTCATAGCATTGCTATTTACATTTCTCATCATAATTATTCATTTGTTATCATATTAGTTATTTTATTTATGTTATCATCACTTAGTATAATTCAAGTTCTTATAATTTCATTTAGTTATATTTCCAATATAATCATGTTTATCATTTCATACATTGTTATATTAGTTTTGTTTCCATCATGAGTGAATAGTTTCATATGTCTAGAGATTAGGGAAGCCATGCAAAAATAGTTCTTGTAATTGTTAGAATTAGGATGCTATAATATCAATAAATTGTTTCTATCACATATTTGCATCGTTTTGATTAATCTTTATTTAGTGGCCATAATCATTTATTAAGTTTGTTAATTCATTCCATAAGTCGACAGGCACGGAATTGGATAAGACTAAACATGTGTTAGTAGAACGACCTAGTCATAACGAGAGTTCTCTAAGACCGATCTATGGTTGATAATAAGGCCGAGAGGTGGTTGTCACGAGACCTAAACAATTGTTGTTATTAAGAATTCCTAGTTTTGGCATGAACATTTACGTACTTGCAATCTTGCATGTGTGACCCGACTCCCCTAAACTTCTTTATCATATTATATTTATATCATTTATTTGCAAATTATCAAACCAAACCAACCAACCAATTGAACCGACCTTGATAGATTTCTATTCGTAGCAATTTCATAACGCAATTCCCGTCTCCTTGTGTTCGACCCCTACCTTACTACATTCATTTGTTAGTCGAGTTTAGGGTATCTTTGTTAGGTGTGCGATAGCCTATCAATGGTTTATATTGGTTGGTTTGTGTTGGATGAACATGATGACCCCATATGGAGGAGACCTTGTGAGTTGTTTACATTTGACCATATTATGTGGCTTTTACTATGAAAAAGTGAAATTGAAATGAAAATCGTTATTTAACACGAATAATTTGATGACAAAGGGGATGTGATAACCTTGCATGGTGCATGTTACTTACCGTGATTTTATTTTGTGATAACGATGTTCATGTCATGTGATGGGCGCGAATTATGTGTCATAGTGGTTATTTGCATGATTGAGTAATGTGATCTTCCTTATAAGCGGAAGTGTTGATGATGGATGGAAACGAGTATGGAAACACATGTGTGATCATGTCGGGGAGTTGTCGTGGTACATGCGTGACATGGTATATACGAAAAATGGAAGTGTTGAATATGATGAGTTACATTACAAGTACTTTTGGCGTTTCTTAATTATTTTATGGAGTCCGTATATTCTTGTGATTTTATGCACATTCATATGATTGTGTGAGATTTGACATGACATATACATGTGTAATAATGTTTGAGTCATCTTACGTGATGGATATATGTGTGTGTGTGTGTGTGTGTGTGTGTGTGTGTGTGTGTGTGTGTGTGTGTGTGTGTGTGTGTGTGTGTGTGTGTGTGTGTGTGTGTGTGTGTGTGTGTGTGTGTGTGTGTGTCACCAATGAAAGTTGGGCGTTACTTATGCAACTAAAACACTAAACCTCGAATTTGACTTTGTGCTTTGACTTTCGGGAGACTCATAGGCTAAGACTTATATTAACGGCATTATGAACATACGACATTTGACCTTAGACTTGTGTAGTAGAATACGGTTAGTAAACCTGGGAAGTGGTGGCTTGTGGCATTAGATGATTAGTCCTTCAAGAATACATTATGAGGCTTGACAATTGAACTTCGGGACGAAATTGTCTTTTAGGGGGAATGAATGTAGTAATTCGGAAATTAAGGAAAGAGAAAGTGCGGAATGAGAGGAACTAATGAGACTTGAGCAAAGAACTTTGTGATGAGTACGATAAACATGTATGGTTAATAAGAGTGATGATGACAACAAGAATCTTGATGGAGTTTATTACAGAGTAAAGGACAACGGTAACGGCGAGAGAGTACTTGAGAACCAGTAATGAGACTTAAGGGAAGCTTGAGGAATAGTTGTGATAAGAGAGAGTGAGGCAAATTTCAGGGACAAAGTTCATTTTAAGGGGGGAAGATTGTAACACCCGGATATTTTGGGACCCACAAAGTAATATTGAGATGCGTTATAAGACCTTATGCTAGACGAGGTCACTCGGGAGTGAATTATGACTATAAAGTGGACCGAGTATAACCTATACTAGACTTAGTGGAGTTGTTATAATGTTCGCCTATAGATGGGTCGTCTAAAAAATGTTATAACTAGAGATATAGACATGGTATTGATGTGATTCCAATTGGAGGTGATATCATGTTCTCTTAAGATTCTAACAGTAGGTCACACGCCCAAAATGACCAAGAACGAATGAGATATAACTGTTTTACAAAAACTGGTCATTGCTAAGAACTGCGTAGTACTCGACCGAGTGGACTGAACACTCGATCGAATGTACTCGGTAGTCGCTCGATTATGTGTTACTTGGTCGAGTGAACTCTCTACTCGACCGAGTGAGGGTCGTCAGAATCTGTGATAACTCAGTTAGATTTCTTTCTTATCCAAAATCTCTAATTCATTTCTATCTTTTTCCTTATCTCTCCAAACTCTCTTCCTTCTCTGTAAAACCCTCATAAACATATTTATATGGGATTCAAGCTTAGTTTAAGGGATTGCTCACCTTGCTCTTCATTCTATTCACCTTGTAAGTTGAGATCTATCTTTCTCAAGTTAGTATGAACCATAATTTTTTAGAGATATTTAATTGGGTTGTTTAATTAGTAATTAGTAGGTATAAATGGGTAATAATAAGGGGTTTTGTATTCTGTTATAGTGTAGGACGATTTGTGATAGTTAATATGTGATATTTTAGGATGAGACGGTCTTATGAGATGGATCTTGCTTATTAATTGGATTGCTTGTGAAGAATGCTAAAAGATAGGTTAATCCTACTCGGTTTCAATAATGTGTGTATATATTTGTGTGTCTTTTACATCGTTTGTATCTTATGAGTTGTATTGCATCACATGGTAATGTTTGAAGATCTTGGTAAGTCTCTTATGCGGTGAAATTTGCATTATAACATACATGAGTATGTGGTATGATTGGCATTCGTGATATACGAGAAAAGGCACAATTGGTAAGAGTTATGCATATTCATTATGAAATGGGCATATTGGCATATTGTGATGCATTTAGTGATATATGTGATGGTTGGATATTGTTGGTGGTGATACTTGTTATTGAGGAGACGTAAGACGGTTGGGAGACCGTCTTACGCTTGAGTCGCCTCTTGGAGCTTCTCACTCCAAGAGGGATGTAACACCCCCTTCTTACCCGGCCAAGGTAATTAGTATATGATACCATCTTGGTTTCCCGAGGCGTGAAATCGCAGTTGCAATTAAGAAACAATTAAAATAAATAACGTATTTAGTGGATTACATAACCATAAATGAATAAATGAAATAAATGATACAACTCATGACCACTATTCTCTACTACTGAAATGACACTCGGATCCAAGTCCAAGGCTCGTCCCATCTCCCACGTGACATCAAAACAACCTGTACTTAACTTGATCCCCATATGATCGGAAATATCATATGGATCAACACAGGCCACCGCGAAAATAGGTGACAATTACACAGACACACAACACGTCAGTTTCGATAAATAAGTATGAGATAAAACATGATAAATAATTATGCAACATGCCAATGATATGAATGAGATACAATTATTCAACCACCAGCCGGTACCGGGACATGCCCAGACACACCCACAACCACCGGTGCCAGGGACACGACACCACACCTCACAACAAGGTACCGGGACACGCTCATATGTACCGGGTCCGGAAGCCAACTGTATCCCTTGCCAGACATCATGGCTCAACCACACGAGTCTTTCCGTATTCAAGCCGTTAATGTGCACATCCCTCTTGGAGTGGAAAGCTCCAAGAGGCGACTCAAGCATAAGACGGTCTCCCAACCGCCTTACGTCTCCTCAAAAACTATAGTAACACCACAAACAATCTCCAATGTCCACAATAACACATCTATCACAATATGCACATAGGTGTCAAGCATAAAGCTTCCTCATAAATTAGAATTACCACATTAACATGCTATTATGAAATTCGATTAACAACATAAGACCAATGTTAATGACACATTACCATGCTTCAAAAAAGTCCAACCAATGTCATGAAACTAACACCAATTAACCATTAATCATATTAAATGCAACACATCGATAATGACACATGCAAAACTCTTATTATTGAAACCGAGTAGGATTAACCTACCTTTTAGCATACTCCTTAAGCAATCCAACATAAGCAAGATCCATCTCATAAGACCGTCTCATCCTATAATACCACATAATAACAATCACAATTCATCCTACGCTATTACACAAAACAAATCCCCTTATTACTACCCACCAATTACCTATATTACACACACTAATTACTAATTAATTACCCAAACTAAAAACCCCAAAAGTTAGGGTTCATACTAAACATAAAAGGGTATATCTCAACTTACAAGGTGGAAGAAATGAAGAGGAAGGTGAGAAATCTCCCAAACCAAGCTTGAATCCCATGGAAGTGTGTTTATGGAGGTTTTAGACAGAAGGGAGATGATTTGGAGTGAGAAGGAAGAAGATAGAATGAATGAGGATAAGGGTTTAAGATTTCCTTATCTCATATTCTGACTCAGCGTCACTCGATTGAGTGTCACTCACTCGATCGAGTGCCGAGTCCACTCGATCGTGTGACCCTCACTCGGTCGAGTGCAACACAGTTCTCATCAATAACCAGTTTTCGTAAAACAGTCATAGCTCACTCGTTTTTTGGTCATTTTGGGCGTGTGGCCTACCTCTGAAATCGTAAGAGAAAAAATTATCACTCCAATTGGAATCACATCAATATTATGTCTAGATCTTAAGATATGACAGTTTTAAGACGATCCTTCTATAGGCCGACATTATAACAACTCCACTAAGTCTATTATAGGTTATACTCGGTCCACTCTATAGTTATACTTCACTTACGAGTACACTCATCAAACCCGAGGGTCCTATCACACATCTCAAGGTTCCTTTGCGGGTCCAAAAATATCCAGCTATTACAATCTTCCCCCCTTAAAATGAATTTTATCCCCGAAGTTCGCCTCACTCTCTCTTTTCACAATTATTCCTCAATCCTCTCTCAAGTCTCATTACCGGTTCTCATGTACTCTCTCGGCATTTTACTATATCATAAAGTCCGTCAAGATTCTTATTGTCATTATATGTAACACCTCAAGTTATTGAGAGGAAATTTGTCACACATCGGGAAAATATGGAGCTTATGATATGTTTATAAGGGATTCCATCCACCACTTAATAACAAGGCCTTGTTCTTTTCAGCTTAAGTGAGGACAAATAATGGGCCCTAAGGTACACATCTCATCTTATTGGGGTTGTGTTAAGACGGTGGCGGGTTAGGTTGTTATAAATGGTATCAGAGCAACCCTGCGACCGTTTGGTGAGCCTGTGGTCAGGAGTACTTGGGTCACCCACCTAGCGGGGGTGGATTCTGGGCTCGGTTGCGGTCAAGTTCGAGGCACAACGAGGACGTTGTGTGCTTTAAGTGGGGGAGTTATTAACACCCCAAGTTATTGAGAGGAAAGTTGTCCCACATCGGGAAAATATTGAGCTTATTATATGTTTATAAGGGATTCCACCCACCACTTAGTAACAAGGCCTTGTGCTTTAAGGCTTAAGTGAGGATAAATAATGGGCCCTAAAGTACACATCTCATCTTATTAGGGTTGTGTTATGACGGTGGCGGGTCGGGTTGTTATATTATCACTCTTATTAAGCAAACATATTTACCGTACTTATCCCGAGGTTATTTTGCTCAATTCTCATTGCTTCCTCACGTGTCGTACTCTTTCTTTCCTTAATTCCAAATATTACATTCACTCCCCCTAAAAGAGAACTTCATCCCGAAGTTCAACTGTCAAACTTCATAATATGCTTTCATACGCTCGTTACCCAATTCCACAAATGACCATGTTCCGGGTTCATCACTCTTTCTTACTTATTGAAAATCCTTAGTAAAATCTCATATAATCGTAATTCCATCGATATAACTTCCACTCTACAAGCCCCCAAAGGTCAAAGCACATAATCAAATCCACGGTTCCAATCTCTAACCCTATAAATAACTCCCAACTTATGTTGGTTATATGTATACGTATCTATCACACGGTATGACTCGTATATATTACATCAAATCTAATACACTCACATGTATGCACGTCAAATCACAAATATGAGGACTCCCTGAAACAATCAAATAATGCCAAAATTACTCGTTATGTGACTCAATCATTTTCAATATTTCCATTTTTGCACGCCATGCCACACATATACCATGTCAAATCCACCATATGATCACACATGTGTTTCCACATCCGTTTCCGTCCATCCTAAATACTTTTGTTACTAATGTCATACGACTCCGATTATGCATCCAAGATTACTATGCGACACACACACATGACAAAACTTCACACAATATGAACAGTGTTATCATGACAGAATGAACTCGTGGCAATTAACGTGTACCACACACAATTATCACATCATTTTTATCATCCAATTACGCATGTTAAATTAATAATTATTTTATTATTATTTAAATTTCACTTTTAAGTACGAAAAGCCACATAATATGGTCAAACATAATAATGAATAATGTCTCACCCAAGTGGGGTTATCATGTTCATCCGACACAAACCAACCAATATAAACCGTGAAAGTAAGGGTATACACCCAATATTTGGTTGAGTATTGACAAAACAAGGGTCAAGGCGGACCACTCGGTCGAGTGTAGAAGGCCACTCGGCCGAGTAGGCGGTACTCGGTCGAGTGTAGGGTGCACTCGGTCGATTATCACCTGGGCAGAAGATTTTCGTTTTCTAACTCGTTTTCAAGCTTTCCTATTTCATCACACGAATGTTAATAGACTCTGATGGTGACTAATTCACTATCAAATAACCGAATTTAAAACAAACTCTTAGCCTATGGGCTATGGCCATCATTATTACACAATTAAGATAAAATGTTCGAGACACACTACCGACACAATCATGCTATTTCATAGTTCTTTTCGCAACCGTTCCATCTCCTCCCCCACAACTGGCGACAGTATCACCATACAGTCACCAACAACCGCACCGTTGTGCGACACAATAGTCAATAGTCTCATTGGTATACATTGTGAACCCCCGCAATAACGCGGAAAACATAAATTATAAATTCAAGCGGAAATTAGGAAATTTTTGAAACTTTTAAAAATTTAAAGCGCGGGTTCATTAAAATCCAAAACACAAATAAAGATTTGCAGAAATAAAGATTAAATTATACAAACGTGATAGTCAAGGTGAGGGAAATTATATCCCTCGAATGACAATACAAAAAAAAGTAAGTCTAAGCAATCCTGCTAAACCGACTACTAGTCCAAGGTGCTCGCTAGCTCACACATGTCTTCACCCCATAGATGCACCAACTAATACCTGTCATTCATGTAAACATGAACGCCACAGTCAGTGGGGAGTAACTCAAGGTTCTCCCAGCCACAATATGTCAAAACGAACATAGCAAAGAACATAAACAAACAATCATATTAGATAAGACATGAGTGAATCGAATCATAACTAAACATGGTGATCGAGGCCATTTCGTGTTCACAATTAAGTATATGTGGTCGTTGGTCAATGGTCGATACAAAACACAATTTATACTTCACAAACAACTCTACAATTAGTAAAGAGGCAAGTAAAGGTCGGATCCCAAGGGACGGGTATTGAAATGAGAATTCTATTGTAACTAGTAGTGTCTAGGGGTGTCACAAATTGGGTTGGTGTAGAAGGTCACTAAACTAAAATAACAATGAAAATAAACTAGCAAGATGAATAAAATAAGGGGTGTAAACAATTGATTAAAAGCACTAGGGTGTCATGGGATCATAGGGGAATCATGGGATATGATCATACAAACATGTTCTCAAATTATAAGCAAGCAATTATTGTTGTGATGGATTGAGTTGGGTTATATCTTACAATCCTAGGAAAGTTTGGGTCCCGGAGCCGAATCGATTAGATTGTACAACACCTACAAGTCGACTTAATCTTCCCTACTCAACAACATGCATGGTCTAATGAGACTCGAGTTGGGTTATGTCTTACAAGTCTCATTGAAAAGATAGGAGATGATAGTAAATGCAAGGATTCATAGGCTTAGCATTTCATCAAATATAACATGTGCATGTATTAAGATCAAAACAAGCAAGCAAATAAGATATGAAAGCATATTAGTTTAAGCATGAATCATTCCCCATGTTGGTTTCCCCTAATCACCCATTAAACCCTAGCTAAGAGACTACTCACTCATTATCATGTTGATCATGCTAGAAAGGTTGTCAATCATACCAACAATATGAAACATGATGAATAAATGAAAGTAATTAACAATAATTAAAAAGGGATTAAGAGATTATACCTACTAATGATTCCAATAATAAAGCAAGAATAATAGAAGTACTTGAATCCTAGATTGAGAGGTTGTCAATCTCCCAATAATAACCCAAATAATCTTCAATTACCCAAAATAAAGGAAGAACAAGAGAGAGATTAAAGAACTAAAACTTGGATTAAAACTTGATTAATACTTAATTACAATATTGAAGAGAGATTTGATTGATATTAACTACACTAATTATTGATAAGAAGAACATGCTCCTCTAATTAGCCTAATGGGGTATTTATAGTGAAAATTAGGGATGATGCATTAGGGTTAACTAAGGGCTAAACTAGTTATTACACTTTTTAAGTTGAGCAAGGAGGACCCGGTATTTTCTGAGAGAAGGGCTTCTCTTTTCGTAGCTTGAAGAATGAAATCCGTGTGCGGTGAACCGTGCGGATTAGAGTCGGAACGGCCGGATTTGGGCTGTGCAATCCGAGCGGATTCAGGAGAGGGACGCTCGGATTGTTGAGGGGGAATCCGAGCGGATTCCAAGGAGGGACGCTCGGATTGTCTTTGGTTGGACGGGCGGATTGTCCACGCAATCCGTTCGGATTGTTGGTCGTCAATTCTTCTTCTTTTCTTCCCTTTTCTTCATAAATTCCTTGGGGATTTCCTTGGGGACGCAAGGATCCTTTCTCAACATTGTTCTTCTACTATGATATGTACAAAGGCCTTCTAGTCTTGTCTCTTCTTGATGCTTGGTCATTGAATACAATCAATTTAGCCTCGTTTTACCATGAAAATGCAAGATTCTTACTCCTTTCCTACCAAGGGATCAAAATCTCAAAGAATATGCAAAACAAAGAACTAAAGATAAGAAATGACCCAAATAGGCACTAAAAAGCATGGAAACAATGGTAATTCGGGGGCTAAATATGCGCCAATTATGGTCACATCAAATATCCCCAAACCGAACCTTTGCTCGTCCCGAGTAAAGAGGTGACAAAGACTAGGACCAAAACTAACCTATCCTAATAATAATAGCCGATATGAGACAATTAGCGGGTCTCACTCCGCCCCTTCAACTCACAACAAGACAACCATGAGGTAGGATGCCTTCTTGCAAGGCAAGGTGGGTCTTGCCAAAATGACGACACATCCAAACATTAAGCACATAAAAATCACATAATGGATGCATCTACAAAAAGGATAGCCACTTTCCTCATCTAAGTGGCGGAAATTACCTACAAGGGAAGCAATTCAAGGGTACACAATCCTTCATAGATGCAATTTATTCAAACTACTAAGCCTAGAAGGATACCAATAAATCACCTCCAAAATGTGTCAAGCTAGGGTACCTTTGTCCTCAATCGCTAAATGATTTTGTCAAGAGTAGACTCCCTATGGTGTTAGAAACACTGGAGGATCGCGGAATTCCCCCTCTTGCCTAGACAAGAAGAAGGGTCGTCCCCTCTCTACCATGCACAAAAATGGATACGGTGGATGAAGGGATCGATAGATATTTGAGTTTCATTTTTGGGAGTTTGCTTTTGTTTTTGTTTTTCCCCCCAATTTCTTGTGGCATATAACATTTGAGAACACTTTCTTTTTGCCATTTCTTTTTTATTTTTGGCATTTCAATACTTGACAACTTTTTGCATTTTCTTTGAACATTTTCAAAGTCACCCCAATTAGTAACGAGGGTGCCTTGTATTTGAAGCTTAGGAGTTCTATTTTTGCTCCTCTTTTCATTTGATGCATTTTTGCAAACTTTCTCTCACTTTTCATTTCATTGAACTCAAATTGATTTCTTTTTTTTTTGTGCCCATTCCCTTTGATGACAAAAATATGGTAGAACATGGATGAATGATAGATGTATGCATGGTTTCAAGGGTCACCTTGGAATAAACGGTAGCCAAGGAGTTATCACACCACAAGGTACTCTTGACTAGGCCTTAATCCATGGGTCAAAGGATACTAGCATGACAAATCCTAGGGTGTTTTACAAGCATTCTAACAAGCAAAGTCTTAAGAATAAAAAGCATCTACTAGGGCCTATATACACTTGTCAAGCTTCCCAAGTAGACGGTTTCACAAAATTTTTCTAACATGCAACTACATGCCATGATGCAACTAACATATATACATCCTAATGCAAATGATTCTACCAACTAATATGCCAAATAAACTAAATGCAATCCTAAGTTCACATTTGTTTTTACCGCATCAATCAAAATAAAGCCACATAGTCATTAACATAAAGAGGAAAAAGGAGATTGGAAAGATCATACCATGCGGTCTTCAATATCCTCATGTCTCGGATGTGGCGTAGTCAATCAAAGTGAACAAGGATAAAACAAACACAATATATACAAGACAATATATACAAAGGAAATGAACTTGTTTTTGGGTTTTCAATTTTCAAATTTTTATGATTTTTGAAATTTTTCAATTTTTATGGTTTTTGAATAAAAGTTAAGTGTTAGAATTCTCATCCCCACACTAATATGGGCATTGTCCTCAATGGCCAAAATGATGGAAATTATGCAAAGATGATGCATGATTTCTATACTAAATGCAATTCTACACTAAGCTATACTACATGATGCATGGTTTTTGTTATGACGGAGAGGATAATTTAGATTACCTCCCGTTGTGTATGCATTAACTTCCCCAAACCAAATAAGACACTATTGCTAATGTCCAAGGGTGGGTATAGTTCATGCACACACTATGCTATGCATGAAACTAGATTGTCATTTTGGATTTTACAAATGGGAACAAAAAGAACACCTCAATGGTACCGAGGTGTGAGTCCTTTGATGTTGCTAGGACTAAACCAACAATGATCAAAATGAAATAAAATACAAAGAGATATAGATAAACCGTGGGAGAGTAGGAATCTCCAAGGCTTGCTAGTCCTCCATCATGCTATCATCATCACCACTTCCCTCATGAGAAGTGGTCACATTGCCACTTTCCTTGGCACTTTCTTCTTCACTTTCTTCCCCATCTTGTTCATCATCATCTCCACCATCTCTTTCTCCATCTCCACTTGCTTCTTCCTCAATATTATCATCAATTTCTTCACCATTTCCAACAACCTCATTGTCTTCCACCACGTCCCTAGATGCACCCGGAAACAAGGCTTCTTTATCCGCCCAACTAGGCAAAGGACAAGATGGATCAAGGAGTCCTTGCCTAGCTAAATGTAGGAGGGGGGATATTGAGCCAAATATGCATTCTTCCGATCTTCATAAGCTTGCTTGTGCATGGCTTGCATAAGAAGAGTGACATAGTCTTTCCCAATTTCAACTCCTTCCGGTTTGAACTCTTCATACACAAAGGGGTAAGGCGGTGTAACAATGGAAGAGGAGGGGGTTTCATGATCACCCTTTTGTTGTTGAATGATGTACTCGGCTTCTTCGGATAGGGGAAGTAGATAGTTGGTCCGGTGGACACTTAGGCGACAAATCTTCGAGGATAAGGTGAACGATCTAGCTTCACTAGTTAGCCATCCATATTTAGTGTCAAGGGGGTTATGGGCAACCCACGTGAACTTGTTAATCATAATGTGCATATTAATAAGATGGCCACCTTCCTTTGCTTTGTACTTCTTATCCTTATTGAAATTAGGATCAAAGTGCTTATCTAGGACCGTGACTAGGCCGCCATTTACAATAACGGTCGTACCCTTCTTCCCATTATCAACATTAAGCCATCTATCAACCAATAGCCTCAAAGAATTGAAAGGCTTGGTGTGAATTCTTCCGACATTCAAAGCCGATTCAAGGAGAATAAAATCAAGTCTTGTGAAATGATTGGTGTCTTTCCTAGCAATTATGGTATTTCCCACAACTTTGTGCCATACTCTTATGCCCGGATGATGGACCAAAAGAGCACGACAAGCATGAAAATCATCAAATTTCTTCCCGGAGATTGCCTCCCAAAGAGGCTCGGGGTCATACTTTCCATAATGCTTAAGATATCTCGATTCATCGCTAAGACCCAAAATTTCACCCAATTCCTTAAAGGTAATGCGTCTACTAATGTTAGCTAGACGAAACTCAAGATTTTCCCTATCCTCAACTTTGGTAACTTTTAAAGAACTTAAGAATTCCAAGACAAGGGAAGGGTATGTCGATTCCTTTGTTTCAAACAATTTCTTCAAACCCATGGCATTGAAAAAGGCTTTTGTTTGTTCAAGAACACCCAATTTCTCCAAGGCATCTTCACATATGAATTTGGTGGATTGAATTGATTTCATAGCAAACTTGGCAAATGTCTTTCTATGGGTATCGGAAATAAAAGTTACCTCCGGATAATGCAAGAGTTGATCGATTACCGGAGTAGAAGGTGATGCTCCCATAGAAGTTTGTTGTTGTTGTTGCACTTCCAAGTTTGGTGTTGCTACCACCATTGCCAAAGCTTTCTTTGTTTGAAGAGCTTTTTGCCTTTGAGAGAGAGCCTTTGCCTTTGGTGCCTTTGTTGCTCCCTTTGTCCTTGCCATTTGATGAACTAACCAAGAAAAGAATCAAAAATCTTCAATTTGTAGAATGCCCAAATCGATTTGAAGGTGAAAGGCTTTGCCTTTATGAAATCAAAAATCAACTCAAAGGTTGAAGATTTTGTTCTTGGTTTTGATTTTTATTGAAGATGGAGTGATTGATTTTTTGTTTGAAGGATGGTTTGATTTGATTTTGGTGGATTTTGTTGAGGGTTTTTGTTTTTGTGATGGAGAGGGTGAGGGTTTTGATGTTGTGGGTAGTGTTTATGAATGAATGAATGAATGAAGGAATGAAGGTGGGAGGGTATTTAAAGAAGTCGAAATTTTCGAAAACGCAGGGGCAATCCGTGCGGATTAGGCCCAATCCGTGCGGATTCTCGCGCAGCCTTCAAAATTTTCGAAGCTCGCCTAAAGACGGGTGGATTCGGGGAATCCGCTCGGATTCTTTGTGATGGGACGGGCGGATTTGCGCAGACGGACGGATTTGACCCGAGAAATTTCTTTGTTTTCTTCAGCTGCAAAGACGGGCGTCTTCTTCGCAAGACGGACGGATTCTATGAGACGGGCGTCTTTCCAGAAATCCGCTCGGATTCTTCAACAGTCAAGAAATTTTCAATTTCAGCTCAGCTCAGGACGGGCGTCTTTTGGTCAGGACGCTCGGATTGTTGAAGACGGGCGGATTCTCAGGAATCCGCTCGGATTCTGGTCCTTTGTACCCGGATTCATTCCATTCGTGCACAATGCATTTCCCTTTACCATTCTTCCATTCTTCTTCATTTCTTGTGTTCTTCATTGTGGGGGCACTACTAAGGCATGAATAGCCTAGGCAATTGCCATCCCCACACTAAGGTAAAGCACTACACATCAATTGAAATCGTTAGTCCCTCCCTCACTTCTCTCTTACATGACATTTATTTTGATCAAAGTAAATAAAAATCCAAAAATGACAAAAAATGCAATACAAGAATTGAAATGTAAGTTAGGGAGTTAGAAATATTTACAAGTGGTGGTTTAGGGAGGACTCCACCAAACTCTCATTCTTGATGAGATGTCAAGGGGGCATGTTCAAGGTGTTGTTGATGTTGCTCAACACCTTGAAGAAGTAATCAAAAGCTTGTTCATTATTGTGGTAGAGGTCCTCAATAGACCGTGCCCCTTGTTGTTGATCATGATCGATGGCATGCCCAATGTAGGGATTAAAAATCCCTTCAAATTCGTCGTCCCAAAGACCACAAACTTCATTGAGTTGATCATTGAAAATCTCTTGCTTAGATGGAGACAACTCTCCCAATTTCTTCTCTTGGCCAATGAGGCCATCTTCTTCTTCCTTGGTTGATTTTGATGAGCTTTGCAAGCTCTCCTTGTCACAATTCACTTGCTCTTTGAATGGAGCATCTTCAATTTTCTTCTTCCATTGGAGTTCCGATTTCTTCCTTCCATCTTTTCGGCTATAATGATCAATCATGAAACATGGCTCATGCAAACGAGGAGCTCTCATGGTCTTGTCAAGATTAAAAGTTATGCTTTCATCTCCCACTTCTAGAGTGAGCTCTCCATGTTTCACATCAATCACCGCACCGGCGGTGTGTAGGAAAGGTCTTCCTAGGATGATTGGAATGTTGGAATCTTCCTCCATATCAACAATGACAAAGTCCACCGGGATGAAAAACTTCCCAATTCGCACGGGGACATCTTCCCATATCCCTAATGGTGTCTTCGTCGATCTATCGGCCATTTGGAGTGTGATATTGGTGCATTTAAGCTCTCCCATTCCCAACCTTTTACCTACCGAGTACGGCATGACACTCACACTAGCCCCTAGATCACATAAGGCTTTGTTGATCGTTGTGTCGCCAATGGTACACGGTATTGAGAAGCTTCCGGATCCTTTAACTTTGGAGGTGAACTCCCTTGAAGTATTGCACTACTCACCTTAGTGAAGGCGATAGTCTCAAGTTTCCGGATCGACTTCTTCTTTGTGAGGATATCTTTCATGTACTTAGCATAGGCCGGAACGTGATTGATTAATTCCGTGAAAGGAATTGAGACTTCTAAGTTCTTCACAATCTCCATGAACTTTCCAAGTTGATCATCAAATTTGGGCTTGGCTTGACGACTTGGAAAAGGAAGTCTAATCACAATGGGCTCCTTCTCTTTGGCCTTGTCTTCATTTTTCTTTGAACTTTCTTCTTTTGATGATTCCCTTTCTTTGGGGTTTTGCACAATTTCTTCCTTTTCACTAGCTTCCACAACTTCATCCTCAACTTGCTTCTTCGGTGCCTCATACCTTGTACCACTTCTCAAGTGAATGGCACTAACCGTTTCATGTCTAGGGGGATTACTTTGAGGTGGTAATTGCCCCTTTTGTCTTTGTGAGCTTGAAGATGCTAGTTGAGTCAATTGTGTTTCCAACATCTTGGTGTGAGCTAGAATGTTGTTGATGGTGGTGTCTTTTGCTTGGCTATCTTTTTGCATTTGAGTGAAAAATTCTTGTTGATTCTTTTGCATTTGGAGGACCGCTTTTTGGACATCAAAACCTTGGTCATTTTGGTGATTGTATGGATTTTGATTTTGGTAACCTTGGTTTTGATTGTAAAAGGGTCTTTGATTTTGATTCCTCATGGGTGGTGGAGTGTATGTTGTTTGAGGGTTTTGAACATTTTGGCTTTTGTATAAGAGATTTGGATGGAATTTGGTGTTTTCATTGTAAAAATTTGAATAAGGGTTACCACTTTTGTAAGCTTGGAAAGCATTAACTTGTTCGGTTGTTCCCCTACACTCACTTGGGTCATGACCCAAAGTTCCACAATTCTCACATATCCCACTTGGGATTGATGAGGATGCCGTCATGGCATTGACATGATGCTTTGATGATTTTGAGTTTTCCTCAAGTCTAGCCATAGCTTGTTCAAACTTCAAGTTGATTGTGTCAATGTGAGCACTAAGTTGAGCACCCAATTGAGTAACGGAGTCCACTTCATGCTTTCCTCCTCTAGTAGCCTTGCGAGGCCTACTATATTGTGAATTATGGACCGCCATTTCCTCAATCTTGTTCCATGTTTGATTGTCATCAACTTCGGTGAACATTCCATTTGATCCCATATTGAGAATGTTCCTTGAATCTTCATATAAACCGTTCCAAAATTGTTGTACCAAAAACCATTCGCTAAGTCCATGGTGAGGACATGAGCGATAAACACCTTTGAACCGCTCCCAAGCTTCATACAAAGATTCTTCATCCCTTTGCTTAAAACCCGTAATTTGAGCTCTTAGCATGTTAGTCTTTTCCGGTGGGTAGAATTTTTGTAGAAAGCTAGAGCCAACTTCTTCCAAGAATCTATTCCAAGGGTGGCCTTATCAAGGCCCTTCAACCATTGCTTTGCGGTGCCGATTAACGAAAAAGGAAATAAGACCCATCTAATTTGGTCTTGAGTCACGCCCGTTTGAGAGATAGCATCACAATAATCGCAAAAGGTTTCCATAAGAGAATGAGGGTCCTCACTAGGCATTCCCCCGAATTGGCTCCTCTCAACTAGTTGGATGAAGGCGGACTTGGCAATAAAATTACCGGTGAGATGTTGCGGTGTAGGAGTACCATTTGGTAGATTCTCTTCGGTGGGTATAGAGTGTGACGAGAATTTAGGCATTGTAGGTGGATTTTGTGTGGTATTGTTTAATGGGTTCTCTTCTCCTTCTATTGCGAAAGGATTGACAAACTCACTAGTGGGTTGAACAACTTCACCAACACCTCCCAAATTCCTCCTAACAAGTCTCCTATTATTCGTCAAGGTTCTTTCGATTTCACGGTCAAAAGGTAACAAATCACTTTGTAACCTTCTAGACATGCAAAATATCAAACAACTCGAAAACAATTAGAACAAACCTTGAGGATTTTTACTTCCCCAAGGTGAAAAAGACACAACTAATAACAATAAAAGAAATCTTAAATTAATTAAACACCGTCCCCGGCAACGGCGCCATTTTTGATCGAGGCCATTTCGTGTTCACAATTAAGTATATGTGGTCGTTGGTCAATGGTCGATACAAAACACAATTTATACTTCACAAACAACTCTACAATTAGTAAAGAGGCAAGTAAAGGTCGGATCCCAAGGGACGGGTATTGAAATGAGAATTCTATTGTAACTAGTAGTGTCTAGGGGTGTCACAAATTGGGTTGGTGTAGAAGGTCACTAAACTAAAATAACAATGAAAATAAACTAGCAAGATGAATAAAATAAGGGGTGTAAACAATTGATTAAAAGCACTAGGGTGTCATGGGATCATAGGGGAATCATGGGATATGATCATACAAACATGTTCTCAAATTATAAGCAAGCAATTATTGTTGTGATGGATTGAGTTGGGTTATGTCTTACAATCCTAGGAAAGTTTGGGTCCCGGAGCCGAATCGATTAGATTGTACAACACCTACAAGTCGACTTAATCTTCCCTACTCAACAACATGCATGGTCTAATGAGACTCGAGTTGGGTTATGTCTTACAAGTCTCATTGAAAAGATAGGAGATGATAGTAAATGCAAGGATTCATAGGCTTAGCATTTCATCAAATATAACATGTGCATGTATTAAGATCAAAACAAGCAAGCAAATAAGATATGAAAGCATATTAGTTTAAGCATGAATCATTCCCCATGTTGGTTTCCCCTAATCACCCATTAAACCCTAGCTAAGAGACTACTCACTCATTATCATGTTGATCATGCTAGCAAGGTTGTCAATCATACCAACAATATGAAACATGATGAATAAATGAAAGTAATTAACAATAATTAAAAAGGGATTAAGAGATTATACCTACTAATGATTCCAATAATAAAGCAAGAATAATAGAAGTACTTGAATCCTAGATTGAGAGGTTGTCAATCTCCCAATAATAACCCAAATAATCTTCAATTACCCAAAATAAAGGAAGAACAAGAGAGAGATTAAAGAACTAAAACTTGGATTAAAACTTGATTAATACTTAATTACAATATTGAAGAGAGATTTGATTGATATTAACCACACTAATTATTGATAAGAAGAACATGCTCCTCTAATTAGCCTAATGGGGTATTTATAGTGAAAATTAGGGAGGATGCATTAGGGTTAACTAAGGGCTAAACTAGTAATTACACTTTTTAAGTTGAGCAAGGAGGACCCGGTATTTTCTGAGAGAAGGGCTTCTCTTTTCGTAGCTTGAAGAATGAAATCCGTCTTTGTGCGGTGAACGTGCGGATTAGAGTCGGGACGGCCGGATTGGGATTTCAGCTGTGCAATCCGAGCGGATTCGGGAGAGGGACGCTCGGATTGTTGAGGGGTAATCCGGGCGGATTCCAAGGAGGGACGCTCGGATTGTCTGGCCGGACGGGCGGATTGTCTGCAATCCGTTCGGATTGTTGGTCAGCGTCAATTCTTCTTCTTTTCTTCCCTTTTCTTCATAAATTCCTTGGGGATTTCCTTGGGGACGCAAGGATCCTTTCTCAACATTGTTCTTCTACTATGATATGTACAAAGGCCTTCTAGTCTTGTCTCTTCTTGATGCTTGGTCATTGAATACAATCAATTTAGCCTCGTTTTGCCATGAAAATGCAAGATTCTTACTCCTTTCCTACCAAGGGATCAAAATCTCAAAGAATATGCAAAACAAAGAACTAAAGATAAGAAATGACCCAAATAGGCACTAAAAAGCATGGAAACAATGGTAATTCGGGGGCTAAATATGCGCCAATTATGGTCACATCACATGGGATCATACGTGTTTAAACCAACAAGAGTAAAAGAAATGATGGAATAAACAAGTAAGGCATAAGCAACAATAAATAAATGGAAAAGAAGGACAAGGAAACCGACACGGCCACTTACCCACGAGCACGTATTTCAAGGAGATATGACCAAAGTAATCATCCAAATAATGCAAGACATTTATTACTCTTAGACTATAATTTCCCCGGGTAGGACTACGATAATAATACGGTCCTAGTCTAAATCTGCAGATTCTTGGGTGTACATCCCGATTCGACGTGCGCCAGCACAGCACGCACCCAAGACTCGACTACTAAGGAGACCGAGTACCCCAATCGCGTAACAAAGACGAAAGTGGCGGAAAGACTAAGATAAGACTCACTTGCCAGAACAGACAAGTGGCCAAAAGCCGCACTTGCCAGAACAGCACAAGTGGCCAAAAGCCGCACTTGCCAGAACAGCACAAGTAGACCAAAACCGTACTTGCTAGAACAGCACAAGTAGGTCAAACCCGTGCTTGCCAGAACAGCACAAGCGGGACAAAAATGTATGCCAAGCACGTACGATGGTAATATGGCATTTCTACAAGAATACGACTCTTACAAATAATTATTTATAATAACCTTTCATGCTTGTAACATATAAATAAACATCTCATTTCATAATTATACATGGCGGTTAAATAGAATAAACAAGTACAACAAACAAGTACATGGGACGGGATTATTAATGTCACACTCATACTTATGGCTTGCATCTCACCATAAGTACGGATGGGAACATCGGTCCCGACGATCATATCGCAACTAGAGGGCCTATGGCTCACCCCTAGTGTCTGATAGGACCACGACTCACACCACCGAACAATACAAGACATTATCAAGGATATGACCCTTCACAATTAATTACTTAACAATAAATATCTCATACTTGTCTTATGCAGATAAATATTTCATTTTATAATTTATCATGTCGGTTAAATGAATGATAATGAATAATTTACATTATATGAAATATACGGGATAAAATGTGACCAAGTCCAAGTGACACATTTATGAGCCCAATAAATAAACTATAAGGAGTCCAACAATTAAATCACATTAAGCCCAACAAACAAGATAGACGGGTTCAACTAAATTAACAAGGCAAATCCAACTACCTTAATAAGATAAGCCCAATTAAATATGTAAACAAGCCCAACATATTACTCATGTACAATCTAAACATTTAGTCATGTAAAGTCCAACTATTCACTCATATCAAATCCGACAAATTCGACACAAAGAACCCAATAATTCTAGTGAATTTAGCTTAGCGAATGAACACATTAAGCCCAATAAAATAAACATGTTAAAGAACGATATCAGCGAATTACGTTATAAAATACGGGATTTAATTATTTCAAAAGGCTCGAACTATGCACCAAGAGCATCCATAAATACGACTCAAGAGAGCTATTTAGGCAGCCCCTTTTTCCCGCCTCAACAAACAGCTACAACACCCATTAGACCTCCCACAACTACCAGCTATGTCGACCTAAAATAGCACCTTGACGGCCGCCCAAAACAGGTCCAAAATACTGCAATAAACCGTACCGAAAATGGTACCAAAACAATCCTAATGACCACATTTTACCATCCCAATTTCAGCACTAAAACAGTCCACTTTAGACCCATTTTAAGACGACTCTTGAGGCGAGATTAAGATGGAAATACGAGTGAGATAAGCAAACATAGACAGTCCCAAAAGACAACCAGAACCACTCAGAAAACCCGTCCTACAAAACGACATTTTATCGTCCTAAAACCAGCAACAACAGTCCCAAAACCCGCGTTTTCCAAGCGGCAAAAATCGAATAAACAGGTGACAACTTTAGCGTAAATACGTAAGCAGGAAAACCGATCCGAGGGGACCATTAAATCCGCCCCAAAACTAAGAACGGAAATGGTAAAACGGAGGGTAAAACAGGGGTGAGCAGCCTAGCAAATATACGATTTCAGACAGACAACAAAGGACAAATCCGAGACGGAATGAGTACAACTTAAACAAAGATAAATACAGTCCAAATTCCAGCAATGAGTAAACCCAGAAAATCAGCAAGCAAGGTACACTGATCCTCGAAGAGACAACAAGCAACACCCGCTTCGTAGACGGCTACAACATGAAGATTAAGCCATGAAAACGACTAATATCCAAATAAACTGACCCCAAGCTCCACGAAATTAACTCCACACATGAGGAAGCACATAAAGACTAAAACTTTACGCTAAACACAGTAAAAACCGAGACAAGGGACGGAATTTCGACACTTGTCGAGTAACCTATCACCGTTACCTTATAACTCCTTCAACGAACTCGATTCTGACTCAAAGTTATTCCAGACCGTCCAAGTTTGCAGCTAGACAACACAAAACACGAGCTAAGCAAGGAAATTCGAGCCATAAAGGAACGGCCGAACAGAAACAGGGGGCAAGATGGCGTCTTTCTTACCTTTAGAGAAGGAGGATGAGAAGGGGAAGCTAGTGGCACGAGAATTAGCGAAAAAGGTTGAGGAATGAGGTTGAGATCTGAGGTAGAAGATGGCGGAAATAAAGTTGCAGCTGAACTTGTACAATTGTTGCTGTTGTTTGTTGTTTTCGAAAAGAAGAAGGGTAAGGGGGTAAGTATGCAGGGGTGGGGTTGCGGGTATTATGACAACAACAACATCAAATATATAATAATAATAATAATAATAATAATAATAATAATAATAATAATAATAATAATAATAATAATAATAATAATAATAATAATAATAATAATAATAATAATAATGATATATAATAATAATAATAATAATAATAATAATAATAATAATAATAATAATAATAATAATAATAATAATAATAATAATAATAATAATAATAATAATAATAATAATAATAATAATAATAATAATAATAATAATAATAATAATAATAATAATAATAATAATAATAATAATAATAATAATAATAATAATAATAATAATAATAATAATAATAATAATAATAATAATAATAATAATAATAATAATAATAATAATAATAATAATAATAATAATAATAATAATAATAATAATAATAATAATAATGTAAAAGTAGAGTGAAAAAGGGTAGGTGGGTGTGAGGTGTTGTCGATAAATGGTTGGTCCGGATTAAAGTGGGTACAAAGTAAAATGTGACGGTCTATAGCTAGACGGAAAAATGTCTCGAGTTTATCTTAACTTGAGACGGAAACTAATATTATTACTGTCACTACTATTGTCCGACCAAAAATACGTACACATGTATTCTTATATAATTTATGCCCCAAATATAAATTAATAATAATACATATTTTTATATAAATGAGCTTTTATATATTACTTTTATAAAAATCGTGTTTGACATAAAATTAATTAAATTGAACAATTCAAAAATATAAAATAAAGTAATCAAACGGATTAACAAATTTTAAATGTCAAAATGGGAAATTCGCGGGTGTCACATACATAACACCTTATACTATGTCATGAACATGGCCCTAACAACCCATTATTCTCAAGGGATAATAACAACATCATCACTCAAACAAACGCTACAAAGAGATTACCTTGCATACCATGAATGTTTCGCATAACAATTAAAAGACGACTTTATAGGCTGGAGTCTCACCTAGCTACTTTCATACTTCAAGCATACACACTTAGCTTAAGCATCATACTATATAACACAAGTGATCAAATCTCTTAATAACATGATTAAACCCACACGCATTTTTTTTTATGACGAGGGGAATCCCCTCACCCCCCCCCCCCCCTGGCCCATGCATTCCCACACCACCACATGGACCATGTAAGCCACCCCTTTTGGGGGCTGTAGTGGCCAAGTGATCATCGCTCTAGCTGGTAGTCGAACCCGGGACCTCTCAACTCCTGCACTTTTGCAAGCTTCAAGGTTTAACCCGGCTACCACTGGACTAACACCACTTGGTTAACCCACACGCATTACGTAGCACTCTTACTCTAATAACCGCGAAAACAAAGCTTGGTAAGACCAACTCCACATTATATATCCCAATTATTAAAACTCAAACTCATCCCTCTTACGTCACGGCCAACAACACGACCTCCTCACAAGGGTTCACCCGAAACTTGTAACAAATTCCTTATTGATTGTCGGATTACAAAACTTGCAAAATTCCCAACTCGTTCCTCATTCTAATGCTCTCTCTCATATTCCGATCTCATAGTCTTCGTCACCATCTATTCGATTCATACCATTTATTAAGTCCAATCTGCACCTCAACCACTATTATCAACTCATGCTATCACTCTCCTTTTTAAACCCTTCGGTACCTCATTATTCCCTCATCATTTCACAAATCCCGACTCAAACATATGCTAACTAAAATCCCCAAATCATACTCAAGGATCACGATGGCATGCCCTTAAAACTCTGTTTACTAATTATGAGTCTGAACAACCGCTAGATATCTCACCTTGATTACACACCACTTATCGTCTATAAGTTGTCTCTCATGGTCATCTCACTCAACTCGAAGCTTTGCATGGGCTAACATATCTTCCTAGTGTTCCCAAATTCTCAAACTTGATGACTCTATCCAACCCCATACACCTTCTCGGAGCCATATGTCTAAAGGTTATATAGAGCAAGAAAATCATCCTTTCGGCTCACACTTAACCCTATGCCCGGAAATCCTGGGGGTTAAATCCACCGGCAGCATCTCTTGCTTGATTGCTCCCCGCGTTCCTTGATAGCATCGACATGCCATGGGACCCATTTCACATGTCAAATCTCGGGTGGGGTGATGAGAATTAAGACGATCCGGAACGGATACGGAAGAGGTAAGAATCAAATAATCTTGGCATGGATAGAAAATTTCCCTAACGCTTTAAATCAGTAACCAACACTTGAAAATAAATCCTTGACACGGGATTTCATTCAAACAACGTTTAGTACTTAGACACAAGTTTTTCGGGAAAAGAAGTCTTGGTGAAATCATGCTACAATCTAATTCCAATTAAGATGATAAACATTTAACAACCTCGACACCAGTACTTCAAAAATGAACATAAGAGTCAAAATTGTTTGGCATACTTCTACATTTTCGGAAATTTGAGAAACCTTAAAATAAATTTTCTAACTCAAGTTAACATCACATACTATTAGCAACTGGAAGAAAAAAAAAAGGCAATCCGAGTGATAACTAAGCACGGAAATAAAATTCCAGGTATACTAATTACCCAATTTCGAAAATTATGAGTTTTAAGATGGAAAATTTTCTCAACCTACGGCTTCACCATCCATTGTAGTAAAAGATTAACACTACAGTAAACAAGTAAACCATGTTTGAGATGTAAGAATCGAAATATAGTCATGACTCATAGAAATTTCGAGAGTCTTAGTCAAAATTTTAAGGCGAAAGTTTCTTTTTAAGACGGTACGTAGCTTTACTAACAAACAAGGTAGTCTTATAACATAATTAAACCAAGTTTTACACATGAAAAATCAAAATTTGGGCATGATTGCCCCATATTATGAAAATTTAAGATGAACTTTTAAGATGGAATTTCAACATGAAAGACAAGATCTATTACTAACTACAAAGGTTAGGCCTTTGTTGGTCAACTAAATCCAACAACAAGCACCAAATTTCAAGCATTGACTCAAGAACACAAGCTTTCAAGCTCATCCATTGTGGACAAAATTTAACATGAAAACTTGATTTTTGACCACATTAATGATGTAGGAAGTTAATTACTACCATGAATTGTACAAAATCATGCAATTAGTTGGTAAACTTGAACAAATAAGTGTAGATCTAACCAAAATAAATTTGGAGAAAAAAAGGAGAAGATGAACACGCTTACATGGTTAAATTAGAGAATACAGATGAAGAAAAGTGAAGTTAGCAAAGTGTAATCCAAACAACAAATCACGAAAATGGAGTTTTGGAATTATTTTTAGATAAATTTTGATGTTGAAGTTATGAAGTTTGAGGTAGAAATGAAGAAGATAAGATAGAGGAAAATGCAAATTTTACACGAGTTTCTCAGCCCGTCAGGCTCACTCGGTCAAGTACTGAGGGCACTCGGTCGAGTGCAGCTCCACTCGATCGAGTTACATGGTTACTCGATCGAGTGACCATTTTCCAGAAGTCTATCAGTTTCTGGAATTTGCCCACTCGGCTGAGTGACTGATCAACTCGGTCGAGTATTACTCTACTTGGTCGAGTGTGGCCCTGTTCTCACTCGAGTGATTCTCTACGGCTTTCAATTCTCAATTCTCTACGGCAACACAAAGAAGGATACGGGAGTCCACCGACTATCGGTGACCCATCCCGAGTTAGCATCGTACGACATCATACTCACTGTCTTTGACACACTACATTGGTACCCGTAGTTACTCTACCAACATCTCTTACTAAGCGCACCCTAATGATATACTAGCAAGCACCAAATAAGCATACGATATGAAAGATCAAAGAACAAGACTATTGTCCCTCAAACTGGCGCGCAATAACCACTTTCAAACATACTACATACACTAACCCATTCATTCTACTTCCATACATGATCACACATCGTTTGAATAAGTACATCATACAAGAAACTCAACAAGAATCACAACACCCATGTAATCAAACAACATTCCACCTAGTGACCAACCGAAACAATAGGTTCTAGCTTTGAGATAAGGGCGCCTACCCATCCAAAGTCGACCTCATATTGTACTCATGTCGGGGTTCATTTCATTAGACACACCTAGATTCATTTTGGTTCATTGGTTTAGGTTCCGAAATCGTCGCTCTGATACCACTTTGTAACACCTCCTTCTTACTCGACTAAGATAATTGGGAGATATTACCATCTCGATTTCCCGAGAAAGTGAAATCGGAGTTGCGATTAAGAAACAATTAAAATAAATAAGGTATTTAGTGGATTACATAACCATAAATGAATAAATGAAATGAATGATACAACTCATAACCATTATACTCTACCAATGAAATGACACTCGACTCCAAGTTCAAGGCTCATCTCGTCTCCCACGTGACATCAAAACAACCTGTACTTAACCTGCTCCCCATATGATCGAAAATATCATATGGATCGACACATGTCACCCCGGAAATAGGTGACAATTAAACAGACATACAACACGTCAGTTTCGATAAATAAGTATGAGACACAACATGATAAATAATTATACAACATGCCAATGATATGAATGTGATACAATTATTCAATCACCACGCCGATACCGAGACACGCCCAGACGTACCCACAACCACCGGTGCCAGGGAAACGCCCACGACACCACAGCTCACAACAAGGTAGCGGGACATGCTTACCGGGTCCGGAAGCCAATCAGATCCTCTTGTCAGACGTCGTGCCTCAACCACACGAGTCTCTCTATACTCAAGCCATTAATGTGCACATCACTCTTGGAGTGGGAAGCTCCAAGAAGCGACTCAAGCGTAAGATGATCTCCCAACCGTCTTACGTCTCCTCAACAACCATAGTAACACCATCAACAATCTCCAATATCCACAATAATACATCTATCACAATATGCACATAGGTGTCAAGCATAAAGCTTCCTCATAAATTAGAATTACCAACATGCCTCATAATACCATTACCACATTAACATGCTATTATGCAATTCGATTAACAACATAAGAGCAATGCTAATGACACATTACCATACTTTAAGAAAGTCCAACCAATGTCATGAAACCAACATCAATTACCCATTAATCATATTAAATGCAACACATCGATAATGACACATGCAAAGACTCTTATTATTGAAACCGGGTAGGATTAACCTACCTTTTAGCATACTCTATAAGCAATCCAACATAAGCAAGGTACGTCTCAAAAAACCGTGTCATCCTACAATACCACATAATAACTATCACAATTCATCCTATACTATTATACAACCGAAATCCCCTTATTACTACCCACCAATTACCCATATTACATACACTAATTACTAATTAATTATCCAAACCACCCAAAAGTTAGGGTTCATACTAAACATAAAAGGGTATATCTCAACTTACAAGGTGGAAGGAATGAAGAGGAAGGTGAGAAATCTCCCGAACCAAGCTTGAATCCCATGGAAGTGTGTTTATAGAGGTTTTAGAGAGAAGGCAGATGATTTGGAGTGAGAAGGAAGAAGATAAAATGAATGAGGATAAGGGTTTAAGGTTTCCTTATTTTGTATTCTAACTCAGAGCTACTCGATCGAGTGACGAGTCCACTCGATCGAGTGTCATTCACTCAATCGAGTGCCAAGTCCACTCGATCGAGTGACCCTCACTCGGTCGAGTGCAACGCAGTTCTCAGCAATAACCAGTTTTTGTAAAACATTCATATCTCACTCGTTTGTTGGTCATTTTGGCCGTGTGACCTACCGATGGAATCGTAAGAGAACAAGTTATAACCTCCAATTGGAATCAAATCATGTCTATATCTTAAGTTATGACAGTTTTAAGACAACCCTTCTTTAGGCGGACATTATAACAACTTTACTAAGTCTAGTATAGGTTATACTCGGTCCACTTTATAGTTATATTTCACTCCTGAGTAGACTCAGCAAACCCGAGGCTCCTCTCACGCATCCTAAGATTCCTTTGCGGGTCCCAAAATATCAAGGTATTAAAAGGGATGTGCTCATTAATGGTTTGAGTAAGGAGGGACGCGTGTGGTTTAAGCACGACGTCTGGCACGGGATCTGGTTGGCTTCCGGACCCGGTACACCTGGGCGTGTCCTGGTACCTATTTGTGAGGTGTGGTGTCGTGGGCGTGTCCCTGGCACCAGGGGTGGTGGGTACGTCTGTAACACCCCCTCATACCAATGTACCTTACCAAAGACTACCCTAGCATGAGAGACTGTTCCCATCTCGGTTGCCCGAGGTTAGTATATCATAGTTACCATTTCAAAACAACATTTATAGAATAGTTAATGATTACATGTTCCATAAACCAAAACCGAAATAAAGATTACTAAAGTTCAACAACTGAAACTAAAGATAAATCTCATGACAGCGGAAGCTAGACTCGAGTGATGACTCCCCATCTTGTCCCCATAGCTAATACTCATCATCACCTGTCACAATCTGCTCAGCATCCCCAAATGGATCACCAAATATTTTACAAAACAACAACGGGGTCAGTTACTGAATAATCAAAGCAAGACAAGTACGAAAGATAATCGCTGATCATCAGCCAACTCCAACTCCCAATCACACGCCGGTGGGGGACCACAGCCACACCCACCAAGGTCCCGCTCATCAACGAGCAATAACTCCAACTCCCAAACACAAGCCGGTGGGGGACCGCAGCCACACCTACTAAGGTCCCGCTCATCAACGAGCAATAACCCTGTCCCTTAATGTGCACATCCCCTCCCGTGGCGGGTTCCACGGAGGGTGAACTAGGGTGTGAAGGCACTCCCGCAAATGACTCCACCACAATCATCACAACACCAACACCAACACCAACACCATCAGATGATCACAATATCAATTGTACAACAATTACCACATAAATATCAATTCAATTAAACAGTAAAACTGAGTAGGGAAACCCTACCTTTTCGCAATCCGCTACGCTGCAATCAATCATACAAATACATAACGAATATCACAACGTCACCTACAACAATGATAATCAACAATCAACACACATATGATGACCAAACCCTAAACCCCCAAATGATTTTAGAAACTTACTACGACGATTGACATGGAAAAAAGATGCTAGAACACACAATCGACGACCTTTGTCTTTGAATTGATGAAGATGATTAGAGGATAATGAAACGTAGTTTATGTTTTGGAAGAAATGATTTTAGAAACTGACAAACGACTTATATATAATCTCTAATCATTTAATCAAAACCGCGGAAATAACACCCGTCAGACCGGATACTCAGTTGAGTATAGAGTATACTCGGCCGAGTATCCTCTACTCGGTCGAGTATTCCCATACTCGACCGAGTATTCCTGGGCAGAGAGCTGTCCAGAAACACACGACACACTTACTCGGCCGAGTAAGCCATATTCGGCCGAGTAGCAGACTTAGGAAAAACTGTGGTATTACAGTCTTCCCTCCTTAAAAAGAACTTCGTCCCCAAAGTTCGAGCCCAACCTATAAAACATGAACACCTAACGCTAACTCCACCAACCAAGCTTACTTCCACAACACGTCTCACGATATCGTCTCAACTACAGGATAGCCTCTCGATACTAACTCCATAATATTATTGAATAACCATAACATAAGTGTTGCCAACTCTGTCTCACTTCCATAACGCTCACTAGCAACTCAATACCAAGACAATCCACCAAAAAAGATCAACCATCAAAATGGAATGTTACATTCTACCTCCCTTAAAACAAACTTCGTCCTCGAAATTTACTCACACACATAAACATCATCACCCAATCCGTTAACAACATCAAAGTTTACTCACACTCGTAAACATCATACTACTACAAGCATTGCCATTACCTGTAATAAAATCAACCACAACACAAATCCATCATTTACCCTACACCAACACTCATTTCCAATAATACTATAACATGTACAACCATCAAACTCTCTTTGTCGCATCCTACTCCTCTTAAGATAAATGTTACGTCCTCGTAACTCACTAATACTAGATCCTTAACTATATCTTCTCATTATCCTCATCGCCACCGCATGTCAACGATATCCGCCTATAGCCTCGACACCTACTACATCCATTCCTATATCAAAGGCTCTCTTACTCTAGCAGTTCTCATACCTCATTTCATTCGGCACACCACATAACCTATACCACAAACTACATACTGCTTTATACATGCACTCATCTCCACAATCATAACTCACGACTCACAATTGTTACATACACTCACACAAGATCCTCAAGTTCTCCTATTTATTGCCGTAAAACACATCCAATACTCAACATAATACTAGTTCCCAACACCCTACACTCACTGTCCCAATAAAGATCACGAACCACTTGCCGCTTCTAGCTCAGCATACACCAATTCCACAAAACTCTTGCCACCTCTATGTCCCAATAACAGAATATCACTATACCATGACAACAACGGAAACATACTCAAATTTCTTCCATATCCTACTCTACCCACACTCCCAAGCCGAGACTGGTAAGAAACATTAATAAACAAAACGACACACTTTATGCCCAGACCGACACTAACAGCAAACAGCAGCAAACAAACAACAAAGTAACTGATATATACTTTCAAAAGTTTGTCTCATCAGTAAATAAACAACAATCTATATAACCGTGCCCGGATCGCCTCTCGAGGCACAACAACCATATCGATAGTCATCGCAACTTTTACAATCCCCTAAATACTGACTCAGTACAACTTCCTTGACAAAAGAAAACTTTCTTAATACCGCCTTATTAAATCACCAAAACACAACATATTACACAGAATAATTAGATAACAACTTTATGAACATCATATCATACTACTACTCATGAGGTCAGAATCTCACACAATCACTTACACACATCATAGATCCATAATTAAATCTAACTATCCAAGCCTGATTATGTAAGTTACCACCTCTTATATCCAGATCTTATACTCCCTCACAACCATACATACCAATCTCTTTAGAAGGACTAACTTCCCTATTTAACATCATTCTTAACCACTACTGGCAACACTCTGACGCCACCATCTTTCATGTAACAACTCTCTTACCATCACCTCCAAATATAACAATTCATTTCATTTCCTGGTTATCACCCCAAATAACAAATATTAAATCCATCAACAAAATTTACCTCAACAACTATCCAGCCTTTATCCTTGATTATATAATCATCCACCTCACCACCATAGCCCCGTACCGTACAAACACTCTACCAACTTCCCACTCCTTTAAATCCTCAAACTCAGGTCTGACAAGTCGTCCTGCAATTTATATATGTACTCCTCTAACTCATGCCCTTATGGTAGCATCACACAATTCCATGTTGCCTGACTTTCATGTCCCCTAATTCTTGTTAACGTTCAATAAACTTACCATCATCCTTCTCTTTCCATTACTTCCAAAAATCAAATTCTATTAGCCTATGTCATTATTTCTCATTCATTTCTTATCAACAATCCTTCTCATCACACTTTTCACTCATACTCTCCACCGATAGATCCACTCACTCAATGGTTTCTCCTTAATTCATTACATCTTCTTCTAATAGTCCTAGATAACCAAGCTTCACTTCATCCCGTGACCTCCCAAATGATTATACACTAGGCTCACCTTCTAGTAATATAAATCTCCATAACAACTACTATCTACAAATCCTTATTGCGGCATTCCTCGATCTAAGCTCTCTAGACACCATTTTCATCTCCTTACCCAACATCGTCATAATCATCTCTCTCCAGGAATCACTATATATCCCAAATTACCATAATTTTCACATCCCTCATTTCAACTTTTGTTTCTAACATTCCTCGAATTTACATTACTGCTCTATCTTCACTTGACCATATACAATCATCACTATACCACTTAAGTCAACGACTAATTCACTCACCATAGCTCACAGAATGTGCTCTTCATCTCAACAAATCGTCAACTTCACTTATTCTTTCCACTATCCATCACAATCCCGTATACTCATGTCCTCTCTATCCAACACATATCCTTCATAAGCCGGCATTCTCCACATCATAGTAGTTGGTAACTTACGTATCAAGACCGTCACATACATAAAGAATGCTTTAAGACCCAAAACATACGTGTGCACATACCCCACGACTCAAAAAAAATGTAAGAACATAGCCACCGACTCAAAATGACCGCCCACTGAGGTACTCGGTCGAGTACATGGCATACTAGGTCGAGTACAGGATACTCGGTCGAGTAACAATATTACTCGGCCGAGTTTTCAACTCCAGAAGCTGACCCAATTTTCACAGAAGGATTACTCGGTCGAGTATTGGGAATACTCGGCCGAGTAGCCTTTACTCGGTCGAGTATTACCTTACTCAGTCGAGTACCAACTCAGTTCTCAGCAACGTTCAGTTTTCGTAAAACATTCATATCTCACCCGTTACTTGGTCATTTTGGGCGTGTGACCTATCGTTAGAATCGTAAAAGGACAAGCTATCACCTCCAATTGAAATCACGGCAATATCATTTCTAAAACTAGACTTATGACAGTTTTAAGACAGACTTTCCATAATCGGTTTTCATACAAATCAATTTTTCTTAACAAAACAACTTAAACATGAATAAAGCAACAATAACAACTAAATACTTCGAAAAAAACAGTACATATGTGAACTTTTATCATCCCCGCAGGAAAATTAAACACAACATTCATGTATATAGATGCATGACCGTAATCACATGCTACTACCAACAAACCAAACATTAACATCATCATGATCATAAAGACACATCCCACCTCACATTACATATACTCCAATTTCACATTTCGTTAACATACTTAAACATGCTTTTCCATATATATATGACACTCCACTACCCGTTTCAAAAGCCAAGAAGTAACCACATAACATGCTTCAGGATCTGTCACACACAACTACGCAATTCCTTTATCATATACCACCATGGTCAAATCCTTTCACTTCATCCAACAACTATACAAGTTTCACAGCTACAAGTACCACACACATGACTTGAAACACATAACAATTCCCAAGACTCCCCCATGTGACCGGCTCGAGATCATAAGGGCCTTAATGCGACTTCGGGACGTCTCCCAACTCTTTGCGGTAGCTCCAAACAACTCTCCCCGGGTTCATTTTATTTAGACTCCCTATGTTCATTAGGTTCATTTGTTTTAGGTTCCAGAATCGTCGCTCTGATACCACTTTTTAACACCCCCTCATACCAAGGTACCTTACCAAGGACTACCCTAGCATGAGAGACTGTTACCATCTCGGTTGCCCGAGGTTAGTATATCATAGTTACCATTCCAAAACAACATTTATTAAATTATAAATAGTTAATGATTACATGTTCCATAAACCAAAACCGAAATAAAGATTACTAAAGTTCAACAACTGAAACTAAAAGATAAATCTCATGACAGCGGAAACTAGACTCGAGTGATGACTCCCCATCTTGTCCCCATAGCTAATACTCATCATCACCTGTCACAATCTGCTCACCATCCCCGAATGGATCGCCACATATTTTAAAAACAACAACGGGGTCAGTTACTGAATAATTAAAGCAAGACAAGTACGAAAGATAATCACTGATCATCAGCCAACTCCAACTCCCAATCACACGCCGGTGGGGGACCGCAACCACACCCACCAAGGTCCCGCTCATCAACGAGCAATAACTCCAACTCCCAATCACAAGCCGGTGGGGGACCGCAGCTACACCCACCAAGGTCCCGCTCATCAATGAGCAATAACCCTGTCCCTTAATGTGCACATCCCCTCCCGTGGCGGGTTCCACGGAGGGTGAACTAGGGTGTGAAGCCACTCCCGCAAGTGACTCCACCACAATCATCACAACACCAACATCAACACCAACACCAACACCATCAGATGATCACAATATCAATCGTACAACAATTACCACATAAATCTTAATTCAATTAAACAGTAAAACTGAGTAGGGAAACCCTGCCTTTTCGCAATCCGCTACGCTGCAATCAATCATACAAATGCATAACGAATACCACATCGTCACCTACAACAATGATAATCAACAATCGACACACATATGATGACCAAACCCTAAACCCCCAATTAACCCAAATTAAGGTTTGTTAACTTATAAGAACAACAATAGATCAACAAGGATAAGATACTTACTACGGCGATTGACATGGAATAAGATGCTAGAACCTACAATCGACGACCTTTGTCTTGGAATTGATGAAGATGATTAGAGGAGAATGAAATGTAGTTTATGTTTTGGAAAAATGATTTTAGAAACTGACAAACGACTTTGATGGGGCATATTCTACACCCGCTGACCGAGTCAACATATTGAGCAAGGTCAAAGATCAAAAGACAGCAAGTCAACATGTTAGACCATCTAACCGACGCAGCCTGTCGGCCAGTCACTTGGGTCTCGGCTGGGCAACCAGCCAGCCGGGAGACATATCCGCGTACTCATATCCAAGACCCCTCGGCATGGAGTCAGCCGGCCTGCCATGGGTCCCTCGGTCGAGGGTAGAACAGTCTTTCCACCTGCTAGCCACTTGGCCACTTGGCCACTACGTGACAAAAGGTGAAAGTCTATAAATACTCCACTTCTCTCATTGAGAAGGGGATCCACAATCTAACCTAAAACTCACTATTCATCTGGTATAAACTCCCTCGTCTCTCTACAATATACTTTGTCAAGTAACACACAACTTAATCCCTTTAAGTTTACTGACTTGAGCGTCGGAGTGAGTACGCTCGGTGCAAAGCCGAGCCCTCAGTTTGTTCATCGTTTCAGGAGAGACCGAAAGGAAGAGTCGAGACAAGGAAAGACATCATTTCACCAAGCTTACGTGGTAAACAAATCTGCTCTGGAATTACACCCGGAACAATTGGCGCCGTCTGTGGGGAGAAAGACACTAGAAGCTAGTCAAATCCCTTACAAAAAAAAAATACAAAACAAAACCCACCCAACAAGCTAAGAAAATGTCAAAGCAACAAGAAATAATTGTGACTGACGAAACTGCATTCTATCAGGATGACACAGTCCACAATTCCGAGATTGGGCAGTCCCCCACCGGCCGAGTCATTCAACCGGCGTACGGGATGCCGATACAACCAGAAACACCGCTGCTTACCGGCCAAGTCACTATCATGGGACATGTGGTCGATGCAAAGCAAAATCAAGCTACTCCCGGACTCGATGGATAATACGCCGATCACCCCGCCGCAACGACGGTGACGGCAAAGACACCCGCAGGTGACCAGAGCCCATAAAGTGACCCCGAACAACTTGTCCGGGGCAATGCAAGGAGTGGAGCATACTAGGACGCCGGCGGTGCCCGTGGTGTCAGTGGCCGACCAAAGTCCTTCCCCCACGCGAGGGAGGACAGCGTCGCCGCGGCATCAAAGAGGCCACCCCCGAAGAAATGAAGACAGAAGTCCGACTCTCCAAAGTCGGACAACAAGAAGCCCTTCCCGTCACGGGGAGAGAAGCCGGACTAGGGCCACGAGGAGCCGATCGCCACGTGCTACTCGGCACGTGGTCGACGACCCCTCAAAGCACCTATGTCCTCGAGGTCCCGGTGCCGAATAAACTAAAGTCGCACCCCTATCCTACAAAGGGGATAGCGACCCGACCGACCACGCCGAGGCTTTCGAGTCTTACATGTCGGTGTGGGAGCAACCTGATGAGGTTTGGTGCCGAATCTTCCCAACAACCCTTCATGGGATGGCCCAAAGTTGGTACAAGGGGCTACCCAATGGCTCGGTGTATTACAACGCCGACCTAAGAGACAACTTCATAGCCCAGTACTCTTGCAACAAGAGAAGGGCCGTGGAGACATCCGATCTCCTCACCATCCGACAGGGGGAGGACGAGTCCCTCCGGAGCTACGTGAAGAGGTTCGACGCGAAAGCTCAGCAGATCCCTGAGCTGAATGCCGAGCTGGCGGCCTTCGCACTGATGAAGGGCCTCCCGAAAGGCGAGCTCAAAAATGAGCTGATCAAGTGCGGGGACCTCAACCTGGACTCCGCCAGAAGGATGGCCGACCAAGCCATAAAGGTGGAGGACTACCACAAGACCTGGGTAGGCCACAGTGAATCTGGGCACTCGGGAAGGAGGAGCCGCCGAGACAACGAGGATGAAGGACGCCGTGACAGCAATAGGTCACGGCCCGAAAAATCCAGCAGGAAGCAAAACTCGACGGGCGCCGGGGGGAGTTCGGGACCATACACCCATAAGCGGTACAGCGGTCCCACCCATCTGGTCAAATCACCGGCCGAGGTCTTCGCCCTGAGCAAGAGCGAAGGGCAGAAGTGGACACGACCCCCCAAGATGAAGAGGGAAGGCGACGCAAGCCAATTTTGCGATTATCACGGCCAGCCCGGCCATAAGACCGACGATCGCTTCAAGAATCGAAGAACGCCATTGAGGAGCTGATCCAAAAGGGGGCCCTCAGCAAGTACGTAGCCGGGAACCCAGAATCCAGCTCCGGCGGGGAGAAGAGAAAATCAGTATTCCACAGGATGGGAGTGATCCAGGTTGTCATCGGAGGAAACGAGAACGGTGGGTCCGCTAATGGGCACAAACGGCACCTAAATGAGCTTTACCAAGCCATCAACTTTGTGCCCACCACAGCGATCCCCGCTCACACCGTCCCCGATATAACCATCGGAAGGAAAGACTACGAAGGAGTCGTAGCCCCACACAGCGACCCGCTGGTGGTCCACCTGGACATAGCCAACCACTTGGTCAAGAGGTGCCTAATTGATACAGGCGCCTATACAAACATCATGTTCAGGGAATGCTTTCTCAATCTCGGTCTGAAGATTGAGGATCTGAGCCCCTGCACCAACCCATTGTACAGCTTCTCCGGGGCCGGCCTGGTACCCCTGGGGTCTATCGATCTGCCGGTGATGTTTGGCAAGCCGATGCGGCCAAGAATGTTTTATCGAGTTCGTGGTCATTGATGGTTCGTCTGCCTACTACGTCCTCATAGGCCGAGTCACCTTGAGCGAGGCCGATCTTTGTGATGTCCATCAAGGCCCCGACATTGATGTATGTCTCGGACCGGGGAAGTGCAAAAGCTCGTCTCAAAGGACGAGAGGGACGAAGTTGTCAATGTCCAGATATCTGCCAGAGGGTGCAACATGCAGTCCCTCAAAGTGGCGAAAAAGTTAGAGAAAGGGAAGAGCCCATCCTTACAACATGAGGGTGATCCGATGAGCACCAACCACGTCGGTGTGGTCGAAGGTGCCGAGACCGAGCAGATAGAGATTGACCCAGGGCGCACCGTAACTATCGGTGTCGACCTGGAGCCAAAGTTCGAGCCAATATCCTAGACCCGCCGAGGAAGAACAAAGACGTCTTCGCGTACTCGGCCCACCGAGATGCCGGGCGTGAGCCGAGAGGTTATCGTTCACAAGCCGAACGTACTCCCCGCGCACCCCGTGAAGCGTAAGATGAGGAACTCCTCGGCCGAGAAAGATGATGCCATCAAGGCCGAGGTAGATAAATTATTAGAGGCGGGCTTTATCATGCCTTGTACTTACCCTGAGTGGCTAGCAAATGTTGTAATGGTGAAGAAGTCATCAGGGGGGTGGAGGATGTGTGTTGATTTTACAAATCTTAATAAAGCATGCCCCAAAGATTGTTATCCCTTGCCTCGAATAGATAGCTTAATAGACGCAACGGCAGGCTACACTATCCGAGCCCGCTCGACGCCTTTTCGGGTACCATCAGGTATTCATGGCCGAAGAAGACATGCCTAAGTGCGCATTCATCACCATACACGGCACGTACATGTACAAAATGATGTCGTTCGGTTTGAAAAACGCGGGCGCAACTTACACTAGGCTGGTGGACAAAGTTTTTCAAGATCAAAAAGGGCGAAACATCGAGGCTTATGTCGACGATGCTATTGTAAAAAGCAAGTCTGACAGCGAGCACTTGGCCGACTTGAGCGAAACATTTTGTTCGCTAAGGAAATACAAGATGAAGCTTAACCCAATGAAGTGCAACTTCGGCGTCCGGGCCGGCAAGTTCCTCGGCGTGCTTGTCAGCGCCAGGGGAATTGATGCCAATCCAGAGAAAATCAAAGCAATTCTAGACCTGCCGGAGCCGAGGAATCGAAAAGAGGTTATGATGCTCACCGGGAGGATGGCGGCTCTCGCCCGCTTCATTTCTCGGTCAGCCGACAAGAGCACCCCATTCTTCAAAGTGTTGAAGGGGAATAAAGACTTTTGCTGGGGGGAGGAACAGAGCACAGCTTTCAGGCAACTGAAGCTCATCTACAAACTCTCCCGACCCTGTCCAGACCGACGCTGGGGGAAACTCTATATCTATACTTAGCAGTTACCTCGGCCACGGTCGGTGTAATCGTCGAGAAGAAAACAAGCAAAGAAAGACCAATCTACTTTATCAGCCATACACTGTTGCCCGCCGAAAGAAACTACCCACTGATTGAAAAAGCAGCCTTTGTTGTCGTCGTTGCCGCAAGGAAACTAAAACCTTACTTCGACACGCATCCCGTAACGGTCTTAACCGACCAGCCATTGGAGAAAGCATTGGAAAAATTTGAACAATCCGGCAGGCTCATCAAATGGGCAGTAGAGCTATCCGGCTTCGGCATTCAATACAAGCCGAGGCCCTCGATAAAGGGGCAGGCACTTGCATACTTCCTTGCCGAGTGCACTTACCAAGAAGAATCACACCCCGGTGTATGGGAAGTATACACCGACGGGTCCTCCACGACGAACAGCTCAGGAGCCGGCATCCTTATCATCAGCCCAAACGGGGACGAATTTGAGTACGCCTTGAAGTTTACCTTCTCGGCCTCAAACAACGAATCCGAATACGAGGCGGTGATAACCGGAGTCGAGTTAGCTAGAGCCGCCGGGGCAGAACACATTGTGTTGAAGACAGACTCACTATTGGTTACTAACCAAATCAGAGGAGAGTTTGAGGCTCGAGACGACGGGATGGTAAGATACCTGGAAAAGGTAAAAGCTGACACAGCAAAATTGAAATCTTTCCAAATCCAATGCATCCCCAGGTCCGAGAACAACCGAGTCGACGCTCTCTCAAAACTTGCCAGTTCAACCATCAAGAATGTCAGTCGAACCGTGCTGGTGGATATCAGGAATGCTAAAAGCATCAATGAGACCGTTGGCATGGTGGGCGACACAGAAGCCGAGACGACGTGGATGACTCCGATAAAGAAATATAAACTTACAAAAGAGTTGCCGGAGAACCGCAGTCTCTCCCAGAAGATAAAAAGGATCGTCGCAAGGTACCTGGTGTTCGAAGGAGAACTATACAGAAGGTCTGTGATAAGACCACTTTTGAAATGTGTCGGCCCAGCCGACGCGGAGCTCATTCTGACAGAGATTCACGAAGGCATCTGCGGACACCACATGGGGGCAAGAACACTAGCCCACAAAGCTCTCCGAGCCGGCTACTTCTGGCCCACCATGCTGGAAGATTCCAGAACTAAGACCAAAAAGTGCAAAAACTGTCAGATGCACGCTCCGGTGATACATGCACCTTCCCGAGACCTGCAACCAGTACTCAGTCCGTTACCATTTGCACAATGGGGGATGGATTTACTGGGGCCATTTCCGACGGCCTCCGGAGGAAGAAAGTACCTAATAGTCGCCGTTGACTACTTCACCAAATGGGTCGAAGCTGTCGCAGTACCTGCCAAGACCACGGCGGCCGTAAGAAAGGTAATCTGGGAGAACATCATAACTCGTTTTGGGTTACCCCAAGTCATGGTATTTGACCACGGCCGGGAGTTTTGGAGTGACTTGGTGATGAACTGGCTAGAAGAGCTCGGTATCAAGTTCGCATACTCCTCCGTCTGCCACCCTCAGAGTAACGGGCAGGCGGAGGCAGCTAACAAGACAATTTTGAACGGTTTGAAAAAGTAGGTGGAAGATCTAAAGGGAAGATGGGCTGATGAACTACCCGGCGTCCTATGGTCACTACAAACCACGGAGAAAGAAGCAACGGGGTACAGTCCATTCCACCTTGTCTATGGGTCTGAGGCCGTCCTGCCAATTGAAGCAACGGTGCCGACATTCAGAACGCAAACCTTTAACCCAGTCCAAAATGAGGAAGGCCTGAAAGCCTCCCTAGACCTGGTTGAAGAAAGTCGAGATACGGCACGGCTGATAGGCTTTGTCGCGTACCTATGCAAAGATAATTTCCCTAGACACAATTAAATGTAGTAATAGGGGTCGAACACAAGGAAACGGGAATTACGTCTTGAATTGCTGTGATTAGATTTTTATCGAGGTTGATTACGATTTTGGTTTTGTTTGTTTGTTTGATGATTAATGAAAATGCAATGTAAATAAAATATGATTAAAGGTAGTCTAAAGGGGTCGGGTTACCCATGCAAAGGTAAACATAATAACATGATAAACTTGTTAGTAATAATCTTGTCAATTGCTTAGGCTTAAAGACACCCACCTTACGGCATTAGTGTCAACCATAGACCGGGTCCTAGAGAAACTCTCGTCCATGACTAGGTCGTCCTACCACACATGCTTAGTCTAATTCAATTCCGTGCCTCTCGACTTTAGAACGAATGAACAAACTTAATCAATGACTATGGCCGATAATCAAAGATTAAACATAACAAAACAAGCATGTGGTGGAAACAATTGATCAATATTATTATGAACTTTATTTAGTCATATTATATGTTTGATTTTGCATGGCTCCCCTAGCCTTTAGACTAGAGAATTTAGCTACTCATACTAAGATGTAAAATGCAAACTAATTTGTAAAGAATATTAAACATGGTTATATGAATTATATTAGTTAAGTGATATAACATATGTAAAGAACAAAGCTAAAGCAAATATGAAAAACTTGATTATAATGACTATGTGATAACTAAAGTAATGGTGTAAATTGTAAACTTGTAATGAGAAATACCTTAATAAGGAAGACTTGTATGGAAGAACAAGTAACTAATAACCAAACGATTGAATGACAAATGCTTGAAAATCTCTTGAAATACAAACTATTGAAAGATTAACTAAGGAATGCTTAAACAACTTATAACTTAAATGAAAACTAAAGAGAGAAAACTTATAATGCTTGAGGCTTATTGTAGTAGAATTAGACGTAAAATGAGATGCTTAGAACCTAGGAATACCTCTCCTATTTATAGGAGAGGAGGAAGAACAAAAACAACCGAAAACCATGTGGCCCCGATCGGGGTTGGGCGGCCCCGATCGGAGTCATGTGCCCCTTCGTCATTCCACTTCGCTCGTGCTTGATTGCGTGAGGGATCTCTATGCTTCTTTCGGTAGTGCTTAATTCCTAGCATCCTAAGCTCTTCTTGGCATCCAAAGCTTTCATGGCATCCAATGTTTGACCTTAGTAAGGACATTGAAGTTGGGCTTGACTTTGATTGTTGGCAACATTTGTAATTCTTATTTCAATCCAACAAATCTTTATGCAAACATCAATCCAATGTTCCATGCTTAGTCCAATGTTTGGCCTTGTTTAGCTTAATGAACTTTGGTGTACAAAATCATAGGAAAAAGCCTCTAAATGCTTAGATTCCTACAAAACCGTAACAAACACAACAATACACCTAGAACACAAAATTAGCTCAAAAGTATACTAATTAAAGTATGATAATCAATAGAAACCGAGCTAAAATAAGGGGTAAAAGTATATATAAAATGAACATATCAAACTCCCCCAAGCTAAACCCTTGCTTGTCCTCAAGCAAGAAACCAAATCCATCAAATGCTATATCCTAAACAAGCTAAGCATAACGATTTAAAAACCCGAAACAACATGGGCAAGGAATAAAGCAAGACATGGATGAGATTTATATGACGGCGTAGCATAGAAAACTTTGAATGAACCTTTAAGCTTTTGCATGATCTTTTGACTTATGGACTCTCACGGGACACTCAAACTCTTTTATATGTGAAAGGACAATTTTTGTGAGTGAACACTCAACTATCCTCAACTTATAACAATGTGTCCGCAATCTAATATGGTAAACATGTCAAAACTAGTAAGCAAGGATAATCATATGTAAGCATGATAAAGAAGCCAAATGGGTAGGAAGAAGGCAATAATGTAATGGGTAAGAAGGGGGAACAAATGAATTATGGTAATGTGGAGCTAAGTCAAGCTAGCAACTACCAAATTGTAAAGGTGCTCAATCCTATTTCTAACCCAATTTTGCAATGCAAATCATGAGAAAATCCTCCAAAATATATGAATAATGCATGAGATTTTCTCACATCAACTTCTTCTCTTTTTCCCTTTTTTTTTTTTTTCTTTTTCAATTTATTCATCTCTTTTTTTCATTTTCTTTCATGCTTATTCATTCCTTTTTCTTCTTGATTTTTTCCAATTCAATTCATCATCATTTTTTTTTTCTTTCTTTTCTTTCTTGAGCTTTAAGACCAAGCTCACATGATTGTCCAAACTTTGAAATAAATCTCAATTGAGCACCCGAACAAGGACAAACAAAGCTACTAGCTCAACAAGGGTAGGCAATTTATAATGTAGCTAGGGAGAATTGTTTGTGAAAGGAAAATTCTCCAAAATGCTATAACAAGGGAAAATTGTTTGTGAAGGGAAAATTCTCCAAAATGCTATAACAAGGGAAAATGAATGCTTACCAAGAGATGACATGAGAACCATACTTGTGCGTTTTGATGTAACACACCTTATAAGGAGACACCTACACTCACCTAAGAGAGACCGGATATGGATGCGTCGGTCAAAAGAGGTTCTACCTTACCATTTTGTAGCTTGCCAAAAGTCAAGATCAAGCCTATTCGGTTCATTCTCCATCTCCTACCTACTATGTCAAGACATCCCCATGTAGCTAATATCCCATCAATATAGAATAAATCGTTAGCAACAAGCTATTAATAGGATAAGCAAAGAGGAAAGTAGGCTACAAGCAAGCACAAAGCAAAAATTTCTCTCAATAATTTTCAAAATTTCTACACTACATGCAATCTACACTATATGCAAATGCAATCCCCCCCCAAGCTAAACATCACATTGTCCTCAATGTGCCAACTATCCAAATCATCCAATCAAACCATAAAAATGGCTCAAAGCACAAAACAGGAAGGACTAGAGGTTATGTTTAATGGGTTGCAAGATCTAAACTAATATGCAAAGCAATTAAAAACTTACTCAACTTGCTAGCCCCCCCAAGCTAGCATGAATTCGGGGGATTTCTTCATTGATCATCTAAGAAAAGGGCCAAAAATTGAACCCCTTCCTCCCTTTCTTCTTCTTCTCTTTCTGGCCACTCCCACTTGATTCTCCTTGTTGGCCACTTCCACTTGAGTCATCTCCTTGAAGAGGAGTGACATACTCACCAATATCTTGTCCACTACCAAGACCTTCACCATAGCTACTAATCCCACCATAGCCACCGTAGCCACCATATCCTCCATATCCTCCATAACCTCCTGGCAATGCCTCAACCCCATAATCCGAACCACAAAAGTCCGGGTCGGGTTCATAGCGAGCAAATGTACCGCATCGGTGTTAGGAGGGGAGGGGGGGGGAAATCCACCCGGGGGATAAGTATAAAATGAAGGGTGTGGCCCCTCGGGTCGGATAACTCCCTGCCTAGCAAAATGATCATAAATAGGATGCAATGCAAGACGTTGGTCGTCACGAATTTGGTTAACACCTAAGTTCAATTCCCGCATCATATTCATCATTTCTCTACTAGATGGTGACTCAAGGCTAGAGGTGGAATGACGTGCTTGGGAGGATGAACCTCCCACACGTCTCTCAACAGTGGTAGTGGACTCACCCCTAAGGGGTAAATGGTAAGTCGGTCTAACAAAGGGGGCACTTCCTCGACGAGGCTTCGTGTGAACTAAGGCCCTTATTTCTTTCTTTTCCTCCGGTAGACGAATGGAGTCTTGCCTACCTATCTTCCAAGTCATGTTGGGATATTCATTTTTAAACCAATTACAAGAAAGAAAATATTCATAATCAAGACCAACTCCCTTAGACCTGGACTCAAGCAATGGTGTCAAATCGGTGGTTTCTTGGTTAAACCGACACCGATCGTGAGCAATTCTAGTGACCAAACCACCTAAGACAATGCAACTATTCTTGGTGTTAGTTTGTTTGGTCAAGTGGACCGCAAAGTGGTAGGGGATATTAATTCCCCAAATCTCATCACCATTAACATTTAAGAACGCACCCAAAATTTCTAACTCAACTTTCCTCACCGAGTGAGGTTCATTTCGACCAAAAAAAGTCCACCCCATAAACCTTTGCCACACCCTTATGTCGGGATAATGAACAAATTGATGAGGTAAATGATCAAAACCTGGAAAAGTCAAGTGAGAAATGGCATCCCAAGTTAAACCGGGGTTATAATTATCGGGTGAATCGAATGGTAGGTCATGGCCAGGCAAATCAAAGATAGCGGCGAAATCCGCTAAGTCCATCCTATGATCTTCATTAAACAATCGAAAGGTAACAAAAAGAATGAAACCGGGTTTCTTAGACCTGTGAAACTCGAAAGAGCTTAAGAACTCAAGGGTGAGTTCGGGGAAGGTCTTATAATTCATTGTATAACAAGATTTCATGCCAAGATTTTTAAACAAAGCTTTCACATTTTTATCTATTCCAATGTTGTTTAAAGATGCTTGGTTGATGAATTTCGTCGGTTCCATACCTTTGCTTCTCAAAACAACCCAATTGTTGTATTGAGCTAGTGAATTGAAGATCACATTTGGATAGTCCGGGTCATGCCATTGTGGGACTTCCTCCATTGGGATATCCTCCGCTGCATTTGAAGGTTCGCTCACTCTCCTTCTCTTAGAAGCACCTTGTGAGGGGCTTTTCTTGGTGCCATAATTCTGAAATTTTAAGACAAAATTCATCTTAAGGCAAACCAAAATTCATCCTAATAGGCATAATAGTGTGAATTAGTAAACTAATTTACACTACAAACATGTAATAAGCATTCTACAACCAATTACTAGTACAAATAAGCACTAAATCGAATTCCCCCAAATTGACTTAGGGTTTGCATAATTCAATAAATTGATTGTAATGGATGAATTTAAAGAGAAAATAGAAGAGAACTTACCAATTAGATGTTAATGGTTGAACAAAGCTTGCAAATCAATGAAGAAATTGAAGTTTCCTTGTGATTTTAGGTAGAAAAGATGAAGAAAAAGATGGAGAATGGTGAAGAGTAGTACCGTCGGGTTGCTTGTATGATAGAAGTGTTCTTTTTTTTTTATTACATACCCGCAAAGACGCAGCACAGCAACAGTAACACGGCCCCGATCGGGGTTGGGCTGCCCCGATCGGGGTTGACCTATTCTCCGGATTTTGACTTTCTCGTATACGGGTGTGTTTGCATGGGTTTGCGTGTTAAGCACTCCTTTTTCCTTTCTTCATTTTCACCTATAAATCACAAAAGAAAAATCGTTAAGTTGAGTATTATTATTACTAATCTACGATAAACAATTAATTGCAGCAAAATGAGAAAAATAAATAAAAGCAATAAAAAAAAAGCTTGGGTTGCCTCCCAAGAAGCGCTGGTTTAACGTCCCGCACGACGAAAATGGTTGAGTCGGCTTTAAGATTCCTTTGGTAAAGGTTGAACGGTCATTTCCTCTATCACACCAACGATCACATTCTCATGGTAGAGTTTCAAACGATGACCGTTTGCTTTGAATTTTTCGCCATTGGTGGTCATTACTTCAACGGAACCGAACTTGTTGACATTAGTGACGGTATATGGACCGGTCCACCGTGATCGTAACTTTCCCGGAAATAGCTTGTATCGGGAATTGAAAAGCAAGACCTTGTCACCAATTTGAAATTCTTTGTTCAAGATCTTCTTATCATGCCATCTCTTTGTTTTCTCCTTGTAGAGACGGGAGCTCTCATAAGCTTGTAAACGGAATTCATCGAGCTCGTTGAGTTGCAACAACCGCTTTTCTCCACTCAGCTTCGGGTTCATGTTAAGCTCCTTAATTGCCCAAAAGGCCTTTTGTTCCATCTCAACGGGAAGATGGCACGCCTTTCCATAGACCAACCTATACGGTGAGGTACCAATAGGTGTCTTAAACGCAGTGCGGTAGGCCCATAAGGTATCATCGAGCTTCATACTCCAATCCTTTCGTGATTTGGCAACAACTTTCTCAAGTATTGACTTGATCTCACGGTTGGAAACCTCCACTTGGCCACTAGTTTGTGGATGGTAAGCCAAGCCTCTCCTGTGGTAAACTCCATATTTTTCCAACAAAGTATCAAGTTGTTTCTCACCGAAGTGAGTACCACGATCACTAATGATTGCTCTTGGAACACCGAACCTCGGGAATATGATATTTTTGAACATTTTAATCACGTTGCGAGCATCATTGGTAGGAGTAGCAATTGCCTCTACCCATTTGGAGACATAATCAACGGCAACCAAAATATACCGATTCCCTTTTGAGGAAGGAAACGGTCCTTGATAATCTATGCCCCAAACATCGAACACCTCTACTTCCAAGATTCCATTTAGAGGCATCTCGTGCCTTCTTGATATGGAACCCGTCTTTTGGCAAGCATCACAAGCCATCACGAAATTCTTGGCGTCTTGGAACATAGTTGGCCAATAGAAGCCGGATTGCAACACCTTTGCAACGGTCTTGGATGGTCCATGATGACCACCATAAGGAGAAGAATGACATCCTTCTAGCACTCCTTTCACATCCCATTGTGGGACACATCTCCGGAATAGTCCATCGGAGCAATGTTTGAACAAGTGTGGATCATCCCATAGGAAGAACTTGGCATCATGAAAGAACTTCTTCCTTTGTTGATATGAAAGGTTGGGTGGTAATTCTCTTCCAACTAGGTAGTTGGCTATGTCGGCATACCAAGGAGTATTGGCTTCCAACATCATTAGAACATCGTCGGCGAACGAATCATCAATAGGTAACTCAATACCTCCATCTTTGTACTTTAAACGAGACAAGTGGTCGGCAACAACATTTTCGGCCCCCTTCTTGTCTTTAATCTCAAGATCAAATTCTTGCAAGAGCAAGATCCATCTTATCAATCGTGGCTTAGCTTCTTGTTTGGCTAGGAGATGCTTCAATGCGGCATGATCGGTATGAACAATGACTTTGGAACCAATCAAGTAAGAGCGGAATTTGTCTAAGGCATAGACAATGGCAAGTAGCTCTTTCTCCGTCGTGGCATAATTGATTTGAGCCGCATCCAAGGTTTTACTAGCGTAGTAGATAGCATGGAGAACCTTGTCCTTTCTTTGTCCTAGCACGGCACCTACCGCATAGTCACTTGCATCACACATGATCTCGAATGGCAAGTTCCAATCCGGTGATTGGATGATAGGTGCGGAAATCAAAGCCTTCTTGATCCTATTAAAAGACTCAAGACAATCGTTAGTAAACACAAAGGGAGCATCTTTTAAAAGAAGCTCCGTAAGGGGTTTGGTAATCTTAGAAAAATCTTTGATAAAACGGCGGTAGAAACCCGCATGGCCCAAGAAACTCCTTATACCCTTTATATTTACCGGTGGGGGTAGCTGCTCAATAACTTGGACCTTAGCACGATCCACTTCAATTCCTCTTTCTGAAATAATATGACCAAGCACCACTCCTTCATTTACCATGAAGTGGCACTTTTCCCAATTCAACACCAGATCAACTTCTTCACAACGCTTCAAAACTTTGGACAAGTTAGTCAAACAAGCATCAAAAGAAGAACCATAGACACTAAAATCATCCATAAACACCTCCATAATAGACTCAATGTATTCGGAAAAGATGCTTATCATGCAACGTTGGAAAGTGGCGGGGGCATTACAAAGACCAAAAGACATTCTACGGTAGGCAAATGTACCATAGGGACATGTAAACGTGGTCTTCTCTTGGTCATCCGGGTGAATGGGTATTTGAAAGAACCCGGAATAACCATCTAGGTAGCAAAAGTATTTGTGACATGCCAACCTTTCCAACATTTGGTCAATAAAGGGTAATGGGTAGTGGTCTTTCTTGGTTGCTAGATTTAGCCTTCTATAGTCAATGCACATTCTCCAACCTGTCACAATTCTAGTTGGTATTAGCTCATTTTTATCATTTTTGACTACGGTGGTTCCTCCTTTCTTAGGAACCACTTGGACCGGACTCACCCATTTAGAATCGGAAATTGCGTAGATAATTCCCGCATCTAATAATTTAAGCACTTCCTTTTTTACCACTTCTTGCATGTTAGGATTTAGTCGTCTTTGACCTTGGATACATGGCTTATGATCTTCCTCAAGATTGATTCGGTGCATGCAAAATTCCGGACTTATGCCTTTTAAATCGTCAAGTTTATAACCAATGGCTTTCTTGTGAGACCTCAAGACATGAAGCAATTTAGTCAATTGACTCTCATCCAATTTAGCATCAACAATTACCGGACACATCTCCTTATTATCAAGAAAAGCATACCTCAAATTGGAAGGAAGGGGCTTAAGCTCGGGTTTTTGTACCTCAACATCTTGCGGTGTAGCAACCAAGCCTATGAAGTGTGAGCTCTCCTCCAACGATAGCTCCTCTCCATCCAATTCTTGCTCCAAAGCATCAATATCTTCATTTCCAATCTCATCATCACCTGCAAATGATTCTAAAAGCAAGAGTCCCTCCAAGGGATCTTTAGACAAAGATCGAGGTGTAGAGTCTTCTATAACAATGTCAATGGTATCCATAATGTCAATAGAATAACAAGACTCTTCTATCATAGGACTCTTCATGGCACTGTTCAAATTATATGTGACCTTATCGTCACCCACTTCCAATGTAATTTTACCGTTCTTGACATCAATTAACGCACCTGCGGTGTGTAAAAACGGTCTTCCCAAAATAATTGGGATTTGGGCATCTTCGGCCATGTCAAGAACAATAAAATCAACTGGAATGAAAAACTTACCAACCTTAACGGGAACATCCTCCAAAACTCCCAAAGGGCGTTTTATAGAACGGTCCGCCATTTGCAATGTGACACTAGTGCATTTTAAGACTCCCATATTCAGCTTAGCACAAATAGAGTAAGGTATTACACTCACACTAGCACCTAAATCGCATAAAGCTTTATCAATTTGGTAGGTGCCAATTGTGCATGGAATAGAAAAGCTACCGGGATCTTTTAACTTAGGAGGGGACTTGTTTTGCAAAAGAGCACTCACCTCGGCTGTGAGAGCTATTATTTCAACCTCATCAAATGTTCTCTTCTTAGTTAAAATGTCTTTCATGAACTTAGTGTAAGATGGAATTTGAGTGATTAATTCGGTAAAAGGAACGGTTACCTGTAAGTTCTTTACAACTTCCATGAATTTACCGAATTGGGAATCCTTTTGATGCTTTGCCAATCTATGAGGGAATGGCACTTTGACTTTTTCCGGAATCTTTGCTTCAACATCTTTCTTTGGAGGAGCATCCTCCACTTCCTTGACTTTCTCAACAACAAGTGGGTCATCCACTTTCTTAGGAATTTCTTCATTTTTATCCTTTGGAGAGACTTCCAACTCAACAAGTACCTTCTCATCTTCTTTGGGCATGGGTGGCTCATCATATTTCGTACCACTTCTCAAGGAGATAGCATTAAGGGTATCATGAGGTTGCTCACCTTGAGGGGGTAGTTGACCCGATTTCCTTGAAGAGCTAGATGAGGCCAATTGAGCCATTTGTTGCTCTAACATTTTGATTGCGGTATTTTGAGCTTGCTCATTTTTTTGGATTTGAGCCAACAGTTCCTTTTGCATACGGATTATCAAGCCCTCAAGCTTACCTCCATCTTGGTTATTTTGTTGGGGAGGTTGAGTTTGTTGGTAATTGGTTTGTTGAGGCTGAGTTTGTTGAAAATTGTTGTGTGGAGGCCTTTGTTGATTTTGATACCCCGGTGGAGGGATATATTTTTGTTGTTGTGGGACATAAGCATTTTGTTGTGGTGAGGGTTGTGGTTGAGGATTTAGCACATTGTTGCTTCTATAAGACATATTCGGGTGGAATTTTGAGTTTGGATTATATGTATTTGAGAACGCGTGCCGGTGGATAAGCATTTTGTCTTAGAGATAGAAAAGCATTTACCTCTTCAATGGGAGCTTGGCAATGGGCGGCATAATGACCCGCACTTCCGCAACCTTCACACACAACGATTTGGTTTGTTGAGGACATGGCATTGACTTGTTGAATGGAATCTCTAGCATCCCTCTCCGCCAATTGTTGTTGGAGCAAAGCAATTTGAGCTAACAAAACAGAGTTGTTAGAGGGTTCTTCTTTTCCTTTAGACGGCATAACACGAGAATTGACGTATTGGGCATCATGGATTGCCATAGATTCTATCGTGGAATGAGCAAGATTGGTGTCAATTTGATCAAACCGCCCATTGTTGGCGGAATCGAGAATCCTTCGGGACTCGGCACAACATCCATTGTAGAATGTTATTGCCAGAAACCAATCATCTAGCCCATGGTGTGGGCATTGCCTTTGAAGCTCTTTGTACCTCTCCCAAGCTTCATATAAGCTCTCAAGAGCTTGTTGACGGAATCCGGTGATTTGGCTCCTCAATGTTTGAGTTTTCTCTGGTGGAAAAAACTTTTGGTAGAAAGCAAGAGCCAATGTCTCCCAATTGGTGATTCCCAAGGTGGTGCGGTCAAGGCTGTTGATCCAAAGCTTAGCCTTGTCCTTCAAAGAGAAAGGGAAAAGTATTTCCCTTATTTGTTCTTGGGTAACGCCCGTTTGGCGGATCATGGAGCAATAGTCACAAAAGTTCTGCACATGCAAATTGGGATCCTCCAAAGGATTTCCCCCAAATTGTCTTCTCTCCACAAGGCTAATAAAAGCCGGTTTGATCTCAAAGTCTGGTGCGGTGATTTGAGTGGTTGTGATTCCAGCCGGAAGCATGGCCGCTGTGGGCTTTGAGTGATCAGAAAGTCTCACCATCTTTTTGGCAGTAGATGGTGGTGGTGGTGGAGTTGATGAACAAGAAACCTCCTCCCCTTCAAGAACCTCTAGATCGTCTAAATAAGACTTTCTAGCACTTTCAATTTGTATAGGAGAAGCGGCTTCCTTTACTTCCTTCCAAAAACGTCGTCTTCTCCTAAATGTTTTCTCGGGATCGGAATCCGGTGAAAGCAATTCTCCACTTCGAGAGGACCTGGGCATAAGACGACAATCTCTAGAAAAGTGATAAGTAACGGTCTCAAGGAACAAGTGTTCCTTAAGACAAAGAAAAACAAGATAAAAATCGACAATTCAATAGTCAATAGAACCGTTTCCCAAGAACGGCGCCAAAATTTGATAGGCTTTGTCGCGTACCTATGCAAAGATAATTTCCCTAGACACAATTAAATGTAGTAATAGGGGTCGAACACAAGGAAACGGGAATTACGTCTTGAATTCTTTGTGATTAGATTTTTATCGAGGTTGATTACGATTTTGGTTTTGTTTGTTTGTTTGATGATTAATGAAAATGCAATGTAAATAAAATATGATTAAAGGTAGTCTAAAGGGGTCGGGTTACCCATGCAAAGGTAAACATAATAACATGATAAACTTGTTAGTAATAATCTTGTCAATTGCTTAGGCTTAAAGACACCCACCTTACGGCATTAGTGTCAACCATAGACCGGGTCCTAGAGAAACTCTCGTCCATGACTAGGTCGTCCTACCACACATGCTTAGTCTAATTCAATTCCGTGCCTCTCGACTTTAGAACGAATGAACAAACTTAATCAATGACTATGGCCGATAATCAAAGATTAAACATAACAAAACAAGCATGTGGTGGAAACAATTGATCAATATTATTATGAACTTTATTTAGTCATATTATATGTTTGATTTTGCATGGCTCCCCTAGCCTTTAGACTAGAGAATTTAGCTACTCATACTAAGATGTAAAATGCAAACTAATTTGTAAAGAATATTAAACATGGTTATATGAATTATATTAGTTAAGTGATATAACATATGTAAAGAACAAAGCTAAAGCAAATATGAAAAACTTGATTATAATGACTATGTGATAACTAAAGTAATGGTGTAAATTGTAAACTTGTAATGAGAAATACCTTAATAAGGAAGACTTGTATGGAAGAACAAGTAACTAATAACCAAACGATTGAATGACAAATGCTTGAAAATCTCTTGAAATACAAACTATTGAAAGATTAACTAAGGAATGCTTAAACAACTTATAACTTAAATGAAAACTAAAGAGAGAAAACTTATAATGCTTGAGGCTTATTGTAGTAGAATTAGACGTAAAATGAGATGCTTAGAACCTAGGAATACCTCTCCTATTTATAGGAGAGGAGGAAGAACAAAAACAACCGAAAACCATGTGGCCCCGATCGGGGGTTGGGCGGCCCGATCGGAGTCATGTGCCCCTTCGTCATTCCACTTCGCTCGTGCTTGATTGCGTGAGGGATCTCTATGCTTCTTTCGGTAGTGCTTAATTCCTAGCATCCTAAGCTCTTCTTGGCATCCAAAGCTTTCATGGCATCCAATGTTTGACCTTAGTAAGGACATTGAAGTTGGGCTTGACTTTGATTGTTGGCAACATTTGTAATTCTTATTTCAATCCAACAAATCTTTATGCAAACATCAATCCAATGTTCCATGCTTAGTCCAATGTTTGGCCTTGTTTAGCTTAATGAACTTTGGTGTACAAAATCATAGGAAAAAGCCTCTAAATGCTTAGATTCCTACAAAACCGTAACAAACACAACAATACACCTAGAACACAAAATTAGCTCAAAAGTATACTAATTAAAGTATGATAATCAATAGAAACCGAGCTAAAATAAGGGGTAAAAGTATATATAAAATGAACATATCAACGGCTCAACTTGGCCGTTTACCAAAACAGAATGAGAAGAGCATACAACCGAAGGGTCCACAAAAGGGACTTAAAAGTAGGAGATCTAGTCCTAAGAAAGTCGGCCGCCACCAACAAAGGAAACATCCATGGCAAAATGACGGCCAACTGGGAAGGACCCTACAGGGTGGTTGAAGAAATGAGGCCGGGTACATACCGGCTAACCGACATGGAGGGAGTGCCTCTAATGAGCCACTGGAACACAGACAACCTCATAAAATACTTCATATAGCGGCGGAGGTGTCCGAGACCGTTGTGGGCACCCCAACGCATGATTATTTCTAATGAAGAGTGTTCCAAGTTTTCCATCAAAATGGAGTGTCCCTCCCATAGTCCTACAAAAGAATACATATGTACACAGAGAAAGAGCGCCAAAACCTCGATCACCTCGGCCGCTAACCGGGAGTGACGGGGGAACGAGCCAAAATGCTAACATATATACAACAGCAGTCAAAACGTTAACTCAGTTGCCCCGGCCAAAGCCGGGAAGAAACGAGGAAACCACGACTTGCCCTCGGCTAAATAAAACTGAGCTTAAGAACGTATAAGTACAGTTGAGACGCAAATCTGACACCTCGGCAAATTAAGACCGAGCGTGAACAAGGACGCGATCAATATCGTCTATAGATACGAACATTGTCGTCGCGCCGTAACCCCGATTCCCTCGGCCAAGGCCGGGAAGCAGCGGGGACACAACGACCGATACGCTAACATGTTCACAGCGGCGGTTGGGAAACGCAAATCTGACCGCCTCGGGCGGTGGAGGAAGCAACCGACAAGCCAACATGTTTAAAAACGTTAAGTACAGTTGAGATACGCATTCTAACTGCCCCGGCAAAGCCGAGGGTAGAAACAGAAAAGAAGCACTCAATTAATAACGTAAGAAGACAACTCAGACAAAAATGAGAAAAAGACCTCGGCCAAGCCAGAGGCAAAGTAAACAAACTCTTATTAAAATGTTTACAGGTTACAAGGAAGAAGTCGACGGCCGTCCCCATAGGGATAGCCTAAACACTACCTACCAAAGTTTACAAAAAAAGAAGGAACAACAAAAGGGTACAGACATAAGACATGAAGTGCCAAAAGATGGCGGGGAGGAAAGGCTTAATAATTGGCCCCGAACAGTGAAGCTATCCGAGATGCCGGGTGAACCCGGTGACGACCGCCCGTCTCCCTATGCTGTTCTTTGCCCGTCGTCGTCGCGACGTCAAGAAGCATCATCTTTGGTGGGCGACCCGAGACCGACTTGGCGGCTTCAGCTTCACCGCCTTTAGCCTCTCGCTTCCTCCTGGCCGCCTTCGCCTTTTCAAGATGGGCCGCCTTCTCGACCTCCTCTTCCTCCTTCTTCACCTTTGCCTCCTCCATGACCTTCTCCTCCGCGGCCTTCGCCTTAGCATCAAGCTTATCATCAAACAGCTCGTCAAATATTTGCCACGGAAAGGAGCCTTCAGGAAAGAGCTCCCCGATCACTTCCCTGGCGGCTTCTTCGGCCAGTCCGTGATTGGGCGCACATGTTAGGGAGGACGACGCTTTGGAGCGTCTCAATGTCCTCCTCCCTGCGGGTGAGGATTGCCTTTGTATTCTGTGTGACTTCGACCGAAGCCGATACATAGACTTCCATTCTTCCCTCTTCTTAACGGTGAAGTCAAAGGCTTTCTGAAGCTTGTCATGCTCCTCCAGCATCTTAGCGGCATTAGCCTCCCCAGCCTCAACCTTGGCTCTCTCAAAGCAAGGAGCGCCTTTTCAGCGTCCTCCCTAAGTTTTCGCTCGGCAAGGACCGCCTTTTCAGCCTCAACCTTGGCCCTCTCGGTTTCCTCCTTCGCGCTAGCCGAGCTCAAGCTGAGCCGCTCAGGCGAGGGGCGCGGCCATGACCTTTTCTTGCTCCATAATATGAGCACCGGCCATATCAGCCCACTTTGCCAGCATCTTTCTAATCTGAGCGGGGGAAGGCTTCGGAGAGGAAGAGATGACGGCGACATCTTTATCACCCGTCGGCGCAGGTCGCTTCTCAATAAGCCGTTCAGAGGGACCGGTAGACGGCGGCGGTTGATCTACAAAAAATGCGGACAAAGCATCCATGTCAACATTCATTGACATGCCGGAGAGCCTATCATCAGGAACACCTAATGAACCGGCTAACCGAGCCACGAGTTAGATCCGTACAGTCTTGGGCTTCTTAGACGAGGGCGGCTGGCCCCGCGTTTCTTTGTCGGCCTCGGTAGCGATAGCAGCAGAGCGTGGGGCGTGGCGATCTCTTTTCTCTTACGAAAGAGAGGAGATTCCTCTGCCACAGTGGTCTCCTCATCGGTAATATCGACGACCACCACCGTCTCCTTTTGGACCGCAAGGATTGAGGTGAATTGAAGTTGACGCCGTCACCGCCGAAGACGTTGCTTTTCGCGTTCGGCGCGGCACTTTACTGGCAACCTTCGCCTGGGCCGCCGTTACATCCAATGCCTTCAGCTGCTGATCCATGAGGTCGTTTGGCGCCGGTCTGCGATCACGTGTCTCGGTCTTAGGATGCATATCAACAACTTTTCCGTCCTTACCGAGTCCCAACCTCTTAAGGGTATCCTCAGACAGATCCGGGCCAAAACGGTCTGCAAAGGAAACGAAGCAAGAGTTAAGTAGAAGAAATAAATCAAAATTCAAAAACGAAACATTAAAGCGAGAGATGGGCCTCACACCGACCCCACTCACCCCGTTCGAGGGCCGGTATGAGGCCGACGTGGCAGAGCAGTTCATCCTGAAGAATGATCTGCGTCGGGGGCATCCATCCCTTCGGCATCCCATTCTTCTCAGCCTCAAACAGTTTCATTGCCCGTTTTTCGTCCTCATTAAGATGGACCTTGATGGCATCCATCTTAAGCTTACTCCGGGAGACATATTTCTCACGCTCCCCCGGCTCTCACACCGCAAATTGACACGGTGCTCAAAGGACCGAGGCAGTGGATAATCCTCCGGAACCTCGACGTACACCCACCGCGCCTTCCAGTCCTTGCGGGAAGTAAGCTTAGAGACGGAGACGTAACCCGGCTCTGTCTGCACGTTGTACCACCCCACGCCACCAGGGGCTGACGGCCGAAGGTGATGAAGCCGGCGGAATAAGTTAACCGTTGGGGCCTCCTTTTTAAAGAGACAGAGCCACACAAAGCCAACTATAGTCCTAATGGCCAACGGATGCAGTTGAGCCACGGCGACATTCATGGCTTTAAGGATGGCTGCGACGTATTCATTCAGAGGAAACCGGAGCCCATACTCCAGGTGTCTAATGTATACGCCGTCTGACCCTTGGGAGGGCAAAGGGACCGCTTGACCCTCCTTGGGGATAACAATCCTATACTCCCTGCCGAAGGAGAAATGATGTTCGAAAAAATCGGGACCGAACAATCGCGAACTTTTTGGTCCAAGCACGATCGGGGGATCGATCTTACGGGCTTCGCCATGATCCAAGAGATGCGGCCTCTCATCGGAATGAGTCCTTTCCTCATCATCACCGTCATCATCAACATCATCATCATCATCCGAGAAACCATCCAAATACTGATCGTCAACCTCAGGAGAAGGAGACCTAGGGCCCCGGACCTTATCGGGATGGCGGCAAAGTGCCCTCCTCCTCATCAAGGCGCGACGGGGAACCCCGGCGCAGATTACTAGGTCCAAGCATCGCGAGAAGACATTTTCACAACAAAAACTTAACAATTAAAAGTTGTAAAATTTGTTTGTTTACCTTGGGAAGAGTGTTACGCCGAGTAACGCTTCAAAGACTAGAGAGAAGTTTCGTCAAAGAAAACTAAGCGAAAAGAAGAAAATTTTTTGAGAGAATGAATTTGGAAGGCCAAATTCAGGGGCTAACTGCCCTATTTATAGGGCAAAGCCCACTCAATCCGACCAATCAGGGCAAAGCCCATGAAGCGTCAACCAATCAACACCAAGACACGTGTCAAGCATGCAGCCACGGAATGTCAATCGTCACAACAGTTACCAATCTTCTTTGACACGCTACTTGGCGGAATGCCAATCGACGTATCTTCTTCAACACGCTCCTTGTTATCTACTTGCCAAACGGCCGGTGATCAACCAAGCTTGGCGGCAAAAGACGGCCGGGGGCAATCAAAGCATCCAAGCACTCTCAACCTTGGACCCGCCGCCAAGAACATCTTCTTTTCCACATTTGATGTCCATTACACATCCATGTGGAGGGGGGATATGGTACGGCCTGAGCAAGACCAAGCCGAGGAAGAGGAAGCCGGGGAAGAAAATTCAACTTGCGCAGAATACGCTCAACACTCATCGAAGGTCCATACCACGGCATAGACTACGCTGGGGCAAATTGATGGGGCATATTTCGCACCCGATGACCGAGTCAACATATTGAGCAAGGTCAAAGATCAAAAGAGACAAGTCAACATGTTAGACCGCCTAAACCGACGCGACTGTCGGCCGATCACTGGTCTCTACTGGCAACCACCGGCCAGGGAGACATATCCGCGTACTCATATCCAAGACCCCTCGGCATGGAGTCACCGGCTGCCATGGGTCCCTCGGCCGAGGGTAGAACGGTCTTTCCACCAGCTAGCCACTTGGCCACTTGGCCACTACGTGACAAAAGGTGAAAGTCTATAAATACTCCACTTCTCTCATTGAGAAGGGGATCCACAATCTAACCTAAAACTCACTATTCATCTGGTACAAACTCCCTCATCTCTCTACAATATACTTTGTCAAGTAACACACAACTTAATCCCTTTAAGTTTACTGACTTGAGCGTCGGAGTGAGTACGCTCGGTGCAAAGCCGAGCCCTCAGTTTGTTCATCGTTTCAGGAGAGACCGAAAGGAAGAGTCGAGACAAGGAAAGACATCATTTCACCAAGCTTACGTGGTAAACAAATCTGCTCTGGAATTACACCCGGAACAGACTTATATATAATCTCTAATCATTTAATCAAAACCGCGGAAATGACACCCATCAGACCGGATACTCGGTCGAGTATAGAGTATACTCGGCCGAGTATCCTCTACTCGGGCGAGTATCCCATACTCGGCCGAGTATTCCTAGGCAGAGAGCTGTCCAGAAACACACAACACACTTACTCAGCCGAGTAAGCCATATTCGGCCGAGTAGCAGACTTAGGAAAAACTGTGGTATTATAATGTATGGACGTGTCCCGGTACCGGCGTGGTGATTGTATAATCGTGCTGCATTCATATCATTGGCATATTACATATTTATCTATCATCTTGTGTCTTATATTTATTTATTGAAACTGACGTGTTGTGTGTCTGTGTAATTGTCACCAATTTCCGGGGTGGCATGTGTCGATTCATATGATATTTCCGATGATATGGGGAGCAGGTAAAGTACAGGTTGTTTTGGTATCAAGCGGGAGACGGGACGAGCCTTGGACTCGGAGTCGAGTACATGGATAGTTGTTAGATGACATAGATGGTAGTCAAGTTGTATAATTCACATTTTATTTATTGATTTATTTATGGTTATGTAATTCATTACACACTTCATTTATATTAATTGTTTCTTAATTGCAACTCCGATTCACCGCCTCGGGAAACCGAGATGGTAATATCCTCCCATTGCCTTGGTCGGGTAAGAAGAGGGTGTTACACTCATGGTACCCTTAAGGTTTCATTTTTATGCCCATGGTATCCTTAATGTAAGACCGTTAACAAAACGTTAAATTTTAATGACATGACAATAATTAATAAATTAAAAATATGGGAGTACAATATCTTTTATGGCTAGTTTCATTGGAAAATGATGTCTCTTTTGTGTCTGCAATACTCTGTCTTAATTAAAGTATGGGATTACGATTTCTAGTTACTCAAAAAACCCTCTTTAATTCCCTCACTCTTTAATATTATTTAGAGGTCCTAAATTGTTAAAGCCGTTTTCTTTAAGATAGCTTCATAGTCGTATTTTTATGCTTCTGAAGCGAGTCGTAAGGAAATTGTGAATCACGAAGGAGTTTGGCGGAATGAGTTATGTTTAAGGGACGATCTTAAGGATCGAATTCAAAATAGTTATGCTTTCTATCTGGTTGGGCAGGAATCATCGTGCTTTTACTTTTCGCATTAAGGTTGATGCTATTTGGTTTGCTAGTTTGGAGGCTTACGCACGATGGGTTGTGTATATCAATGAAGGGAGTGTTGTTTTTGAAAGAGGAAGCAAGTTTAAGGCTGAGTCGGCTGGTCAAGCTAAAGCTATTGGTATCAGGAAAGTTCTGGAGTGGGCATCCTATAATAGGATTTTCTATCTGGAGATTTCGTCTGATTGTTTACAAGTACTTTTTCAAATTGCATGGACTGAGAGGACACACCACCTCACTAAGGGAGTGCTTGGAGATATTTCTTTTTTTGCTTCCGTCTTTCCATTATTTACGTTTTAGTTTTGTTCCTAAGAACCTTAATAAACGTGCTCATAGCTTAACTAAGAGGGCTATGAGAATATAATATCTTTTTTTACCGTTGCCAAAAAAATAAAAATAAAAATCCCTCATTCTTTGAACGCTTGTCTATCCCCATTCGCTTTCTCGAATCTGCATCACAAAATAATTTCACAAATTCACAAAAAAAAAAAATTAGGCATTTAGCCAATGTCAGAATAGGAAGTGTACCAAGGAATATTTCACTGGTCATCCTCCAAGTACATTGAACAACATAAAGGTGAAGGTGAAAGTGATCCAACTTATTATTAAGGGTTCGTTTGGATTGAAGGAATTAGAGAGAAGGGGAGGGGAGGGAAAGGGAGGGATTTAATTTCCTTTGTTTGGAAAAAAAAATATGGGAGAAAGGAAATGGAAGGGGAGAGAAATGAGAGGACTTATTTTCCCTCCTATAGAACAAACTATAATATTTCCGATGGTGCAAGATTTGGAAAGAAAACATTATTGGATTTCTAATTATACCACCAACATCCTTCAATCCTCCATCCATTCTTCATCTCCCTCCTTCCTCCCCTTCCATTTCCCTTCATATTTTTTGTTATCCAAACACCCACATCTCATTTACCCTCCCCGTCTCTCCCCTCCCTTCACCTCCCCTCACTACCCCTCCCCTCCCCTTCCCTCCTAAAATTGTATCCAAACGGACCCTAAGGCAGTCGAGTACATACATCAATATGATGGTGAAGATGAAGATGATCCAACTCATAATTAACTTCTTGTTCAAAATAATGGTAACCAAAGCAATTTCTAAAGAATGTCCACTCAATCCGGTCGTTGGCTTCCCGTTAAGCTGAATATCGCTACTAAAGCACAAAATACCGTACTCTAGGCAACATGAATGGATTTACGTACCTCTAGCAAGCAAGAACTAATTCAATCACATTTTAGATCTGTCTCCTAATTTTATAGACGCATCATTTAGGGCACGTGGATTTTTAGTATTTGATGTTTTTTGACAGATTTAGTGTTTTTTTTTTTTTATTTAATTTAAAGAAATTAATTTATTTATTTTTCTCTCCTTTATTACACACTTTTTCAACAAGTACTTTCTTATAGATTTTACCTGGTTCATTCCGGGCCCTTAACTCTATTTCGGTTTTTAAAAATCGTTTTAATCTTTTCTCTCGATTTAAATTTTAAGTTTTTATAAAAGAAAGACGAAATTTGATTTTAAAACCCTTAAGTTTACCTTGACTTTCCATTACATTTTCGTTCCCCCTTTTTGTTTTTCATCTTCCCTTTTTTATTCGCATTTTGAGGCGTACGTTCACCCATAGACGGTTCGAAAGGATGGTTCATGTCAGCCGACCCCAAATCATTTTGGGATTAAGGCTCTGATGTTGTTGTTGTTGTTGTTGTTGTTGTTGTTGTTGTATCATTTAGGGCACGTTTGGATAGGAAGATTAGAGGAAAAGACAAGAGAGGGAAACGGATGAAGGTAATTTCTTTTGTTTGGTTCGCTTCCAACAAAGTAAAGATTTGAAAGAAAACCATCTCCGTTCCTCCTTCCCCCTCCCCTCTTTTACATCCAAACACACCCTTAGTTTCTTTTTCAAAAAGACATTCCTCAAGTCATTATATTTTCTTCACACACATAATGTCATCTTCAAATGCATTACATTTTGAAGTTACGTGCGCTAGCATCAACGATTTAATTGGCCTAATCAATGAATCTGACTTCTTAACATAAATTTCTCTTAAAATGCCTGAAATACAGTTCACCAACTTACTAAAGAAGACAAACTCAAAACCTGTTCTATGTACGGGAGGGAAATAAATCAAGGGCAATAATGGCCATCATCCATCGCCACAGCTAAAAGTGGCTCCCGCATCAAGTAGGATAGGGTTTAGACATGCAACCCACCTTCCTTCTTCTGCCTCCTGCATTTAGAGAAAGATGACCTTGAAACCAGAATAAGAAATCGTTCACTAGTTCACAGAAGTAAGAAAAACAATAGAGGTCGTTAGATCCATTTCAATTTTTCCAAAGCCAAAAGGAACCGTGCATTTTTCAGTCCATTGGGAATAGATGAAGAGGGGGATACAGAATAAATATAAGTGAGCTCAATTTGGATTTAAAAAAGTAAGGCAATCTAGTTTATCCTATGTTAGAGAAGAGCGAAATTATACTTAAGTGAAGATTGAAATACTGACAGCAATAGAAATAAACAATTGCCATAAGTAGAAAGTTTATCTCACTTCACAATTTAAAAAGAACCCTGGCGAGTGTTAGCTATTGTTTAGCTAGTTTTTAGCTGACCAAGTCATTGGCGCTTGAGTCAATAAAGGCTCAATAAGTGAGGGTAAGAAAACAAGAACAGGGAAAAGACAAAATTCAAGAATAAAGTTAAACGAGTAATGGAATCTAAGTAAAAGGCAAAAAGGGTTTACTTAAATAGTAAATAAATTTGCATGATAGGAATTCTAACAGGACAGTTATGAATAGAGGTGGCAAACAGGTCAATCGGATCAGTTTCGGTTCGGGTTCTTTCGGATCGGGTTATTTCGGTTTATCTTTTTTTTCGATTTCAGTTCGGTTCAACTCGGGTTGGATTCAGTTTTCACTAATAATCGGTTGTAGATATTTCGGGTCGGTTCAGGTTCGAGTTGGGTCAATATCGGTGCAAACAAGGTTCGAGTCGGGTCAATATCGGAGCAGATGAGATTCAAGTCAGGTCATAATCGAATCGGATGTCAAAGGAATAGGTCTTTATTCAAAACGTTGGATATAATACGAATAATTTTTTTTAAAAAATAATAAATAATGTTTTTTTTGTATAACTACGATATAATATTAATTTATTGACGTCAAATGAGTGACACTCATGTACAAAAAGACACCCTAGATTAGGTACATTCGGGTCATTTCGGGTTTCAATGTTGGGTTTCTGTCATCAATGTACGGGTTGAAATCGGTTCAGGTATATATCGGTTCGGATTAAAACAATTCAGGTTGAAACAGTTCAGGTTCATTTGAACTTGGGTCTATTTCGGATATTACAAATTCGGTTCGATTTCGAATCAATTCAGGCCGATTCAGGTTTCGGGGTAAAATTCAGTTATAAATTTCGGGTGTACGGTCAGGTGTCGATTCAGGTATTTTCGATCGGTTTTTCGGGTTCGGTATACTTTTGCCAGGTCTAGTTATGAACTTATGATGTTAGTATGGGTCCAATCTTTTTTTTTTTTTGGATGAAGGGATTTGGAGGACAGGAAAGGGCGGGAAACGATTCCCTTATTGGATAGCAAATTGGGTTGGAGGGAAATGGAGGTGTCTATTTTTCCGTCTAAAGACAAGTGAAAATCTCTCCATCTTGAGAAAGATTTAAAAAAAGGCTCCACTCCCCCTTCCCTTGCATCTTCCCTCCTAAGGGTGTGTTTGGATTGGGAGATTTGGAGGGAAAAGAAAAGGAGGGAGAGTAGGGGATTTAAAATCCTTTGTTTGGATAGCAAATAAGGGTGTAGGGAAGGGGGAGAGATTTGGAGGGATCCATTTTCCCTCCTCCAAGGCAAATCAAAATCTCTCCGCAATTGGCAAGATTTGGAAGGAAATTGTATCCAAACACCCACATCCCATTTCCCCTCCCCTTTCCTTCCCTCCCTTTCTCTTCCCTCCTTCCCCCTCCCCTCCCTTTCCCTCCATTTTTACTATCCAAACACACTCTAAAAGTCTGTGCAGCTCTCTGTTAGTAGATCCAATTCTTGTGAATTTCAACAAGTCAGATACTTCTCTTGGATAACTGGCCCGTTGAGATTGTTTTTTTTTTTTTAATTCCAAGTTACTCTGGTCAAATACAAAAATCTACTCCATACATTATTCTAACCAACTGAGCCAATAACAAGGCATAACCTATGTTGCTCGGACCCTTCAATATGACCTCGCGTACCCGTGTCGGACACTGGACACTCGGACATGGGTAGCACAATCGGACACTTCATTTTAGACCAAAAACATGAATTTTTTCATAAAAATAGACGAATCCGACACTTGGACACGTATCCGTGTCGGATACTTCTAACCGAGTCCGAGCAACATAGGGCATAACTGGTCATTATGGGACACATTACAATAGAGGACTAATTTACAAAATGCACTTACCCACTAGATTTCCATTTCTTTCCAAAGATGATCAAAATTTATCTGCTATTTTAAATGTGAATTATTCTCAAAGAAAGGAAAAGAACTCGTTGATACAATGCTAGTCCTGATAACATGTATTTCCATAAGGAGATCACAAGAAGAGAACATATTCGCACCAACTACGTTCAAGATATATAACGAGTAACACAGTATATATTTCCATCATTCCTTTTGTCGGCTACACAAACAAGGTCATATATTAGTGACAGAAAATTGTAGACAGAGCGCATTTTGCATTGAGGAATACCTGAAATCCGGGGACAGTGCCAAATTAAGCTGCAGCCTGCGCAGGGTCCACACTCTTTGGTGTGGATTCGCCCGCTGAGTCGCCTCCAGTTACTTCTTCCACTGCTAATCCTCCTGAAGTAGATTCAGGAGAAGATGATTCACTGGTTATCACCTCATTGTTCGACATTATATCAGCACTTCCAGAGAGTGCACTAGATTGTTTGTCGTCATTGTTACCAAACAGCTTGGGTGGAATTATAGAAGCAACAGCAGCTCTAGCACTTTCTTTGGCTTTTTCCGCCTTTTCAGCCTCCAATCTTTTAGCCTCTTCTTTCTCATTCTCCTTCTGCTCAATAAGTCTATCTAATTCCTCCTCCTCTAGCCCTTGATTTCTCAGGCCATCTTTAACAATTTTGTGCATATCTTCATTGAGGTCAACGCTTCCCTCATCCAACATATCACTGACAATGCTAAGCACATCATCCAGTTTCCCGACATCACACAAGGCCTTGAACATAAATTCATAACTTGCAGAGTTGAACTTGAGCTTCTTCACCATCAAATCAAAGAATGACTTTGCCTCGTCTATTTTTCCCACCTGAACTAATCCTTCAACCAACTTGTTATAGACAGCCAAGTTAGGCCTTAAATTTTCATCAATCATTTTCCTAAAATACCCAGCAGCAGCATCTGGCCTACTTTCCTTAAAGCATGTTTCCATCAACAAACAATAAGTCACTTCATCTGGATTAACTCCTTTCTCACACATTTTGACCGAGAGTTCCTCCGCTTCAGGTAACAAATCATTGTTACACAGCTGCTCAATCAAATTGTTGAATGATAGAATATCAGGGCTACAAAATTTCTCACCCATGTTCATGAATACTTCAACCGCTTCCTTAAACCTTCCTTCTGCACAATAACCATCTGCCATCACATTATAGCTGCCTAGATTCACGGTCAGCTTCCAAGGTGGATTATGAAAGCTCTTCATCTTCTCAAACAATTTGATAGCCTCCTCAAATTTACCGTGCTTGCAGAAAGCATCCAAAACCAAATTGTAAGCCACGTCATCCATCTTAACCTTTGAATCCTCCCCCATTAACTCTTCAAATACCCTCACTCCATCCTCATCCATCCCCTTACAGAAATACCCTTTCATCAATGGTCCATACACAATTCCTTTTGTAATATACCCGCCCAATTTCTCCTTCAACTCCTCAAAAAGCTCCAAAACTTTATCCCCGTCTTTATTCTTAGCCCATCCATTCATCAGATGCCCGTAAACAACAGGATCAGGGTCGAAACCCCTTGACAGCATTTCATCTTTGATTTCAATTGCCTTCTCGAGCTTATTATTATCAACCAAGCCCTTGATCAATATTCGATAAGTCTCTGGTGATGGATCGAATGGCGCATCCTCAATCAACCTCTTATAATGCTCAAGAGCAGAGTCAGGCTTCCGGCACTCACAGTACAGAGTAATCAAAAGATTGTAAGTGATTATATTTGATGCAATACCTGTTGAGAAAAGATAAAGAAACCGAATGAATGAAATAGCACCATATGTTCACTACATCAGACAAAATTATTTAAATTTTAAAATCACTTCCAGAAAAGTAACATCATTACAAATTTACTACTTTAAAATTCCACAACCACTCTCATAGATTCTAGGCCTGGCTAATAATCCCGCTACCACTCTCATAGGTGCTTAGCATGGCTTTTTTGAGAAATAGTTTCAATCTTATATCATAGTTTCGGAAGACTGCGAACGCTTATACTCGAAAGGCAAAGCAAAGCTTCAACCTTTCTTTTGTTACATCCAAAAACATACATAATCAGAAATACTAATCTTCAGTTCAAATAATGCTAAAAAATATGCACCAAACTACCTATCAGAGTGGAACAAAAGATAGATGTGTAAAAGTCAATTATGTGCGGTGAATTGGTGATGTTAGAGAGCATACATCGCCTGACGCATCGCTTCATAAAACCAAGAAAACAACACATCTATTAAATTTGTACGAGAGGTGATGTCAGATGATACATACATCCGATGGATCAATAATGTTAGAGATGATACACCACTATATGACCAGTTGTGTCGAATTTGTATATTGAAAAAAAAACTAACTTTGCAACTACTACTTCAACAGCAACAATCACAGTATAACGAAGACAGGCAGTGTTAATTTCGATCTAATAGCACAGCAAGTAAATTAGTTTGATTCATCAAATGCTCATACACTTGAGCGAGCGTCACTTAATCAAACAACTCATGGCAATATTTTTTTCGACAGTTGGGAAAATAGAGGAACACCAATTCACTAACCTAAAAAGTACATTATCAAAGACCGTATCTTTTTGGCATCAATTAAATTTCCAAAACGACTCCCATTACCCCATTGCCTAAACGACTCCCACTAGCGGGATAGAAAGAATGCTAGACGTACACAGCCTTCTCTCGGTTTCCTGCAAATTTCATTGTGATTGCTACCTCGAAATAAAGCAATACGTTGAGTCATTTTATTTTATTGCGTCGTAATCCAGTACCAAAACTCATTACCAAAACAATGAGGTACAGGCTCCATTGAAAATGGAAACATGTTAATATGGACAAATCGCTATGTGAAATCAGTACATGATCAATTCACAAACTAGCGGTTGTACACAAATTTATCGTAAAACGGGATCTTTTAGTAACCACTTACTAGAGATGTGTTTGAATCGATTTTACAATTATATCAGTGTAAAAGCGCCTTACCCAAGATTACTCAATATTCAAACAATCACCCAATTTCACACAATCAATCAAAAAAAAAACCCAGAAACTTACCGGCTTGAGTAATAAAGCGATGAAGCGACAAAAAGTCGGAATAGCGACTTTGTCTAAGCAACGCATTAAAAACAGCATTACAGGTAAAAATAGTGGGACGACAATTAGAATAAACAGAGTGACGCGTATACAAGGCGGCTTCGTCAAGATCATTCTCGCGAATAAGCTTAAGAATGTTGTTATGGCAATTAAGACGGTTGCCGGTGAGTAGGTAGACATGGTCAGGGAGTTTGGCAGAATTAGGGTTTGCGGTAGAGGATGAAGGTGGGCGACGAGGTTGTTGTTGCTGCGGAGATTGTTGGCGGGAAGGGGAAAGAGGTGGTTGCATTCGAAGTTGGCGTTTGCGTTTACGGCGTTCGGCGGCGATATCGTCTGCGGTAGCGAAGGAGAGGAATCGGCGGGAAGAGAGGGGTGTGGGTTGTGGAAGGTGGTTGAGACGGTGGAGAGAAAGGGATTTGAGGCGGTGGAGGATTGAGGAAGAGGGTTTTGAGAGTGCCGCCATTGTTGAGGTTAAGTGAGGTGAAAAATGGAGGAGGGGTTTGGGTGGGTTTATGCCTTGTCGAGTTATGGGACTTGTAGCCTAGTTGACTAGGTAAGATGACACTCCTCTACAAAATTGGCCGTCCGTGTTAAATGACTTGAATGACACTCGACACTCGTCGGACACACGCCTAAAAATGTTATAGTTTAGACGAGCAATAAATTGTCAAAAGATATTGATTAGAAGATTGGTTTGGGTGAGAAATGAGAATTAGTTATAGTTAACGTCGAATTTTACCTTCAGTTACCTAAATTTAGTATCAAATACATTAAATTTAGAAGGGTTTTTCTATCCTATGCCCACTAGGCATAGGATAAAAAACTTAAAAGGAAAGAATTAATGATGTTTTTATAGAAAATTGTAATATTCTATCACTTTATAAGAAAAACATCATTAATTTTTTTCAAGTTTTATCCTATCGCCAGTGGGGATAGGATAGAAAAACCGAATTTAGAATCAAATACATTACAAAAATAAAATCATACGTTATTTATAACCATAAAATATGTTTTTTTATTAAATTTAAATAGCGTGTCCCGTGTCCTAAATTTCATGGGATACCGTATCACGTGTCTGTGTCGTGTCCGTTTTGGTGCTACCTAGCTTGTAGCTCGTGGAACATTGGAAGTGTGGTTACTGGTTAGGTTTAGATTAACGAGGCCATGCTAGTCCAAGTTTAGCTTAGTTTAGTTTAAGTTATCTAGGCTTTGATTTTTTTTCGCTTTAATTTCGATTTTTTTTTTTAGCTCTTGCTTAGCTCACTTCACTTCACTTCATTTCAACTCATATTATTTTGCTAAAATGTAAGAAATTTCATTAATAATAGCAAATTACATCACAAGTTTTTGAGACATACAATTTTGAAGTGCCAATACAACATAATGTGCACCTTTTGTAACCACAATCTATCCTTATTAGACATAGTTTAAGGTATACAATTCTTTACTCTTAAGATACAAAGTCCTCTGCACCTCAGCCGCAACCAACTCAGGTCTGATAACTCAAGCATGTAGACGAGCCTCATTCCTTTGCTGCCAAATCAAATACCAGCAGGCTAACACTGCTACATTAACAATACATTTTCTGATTTTGGGCCATCTTCTATTAACAATAGTTTTGAGCCAATCAGATTGACCTACTGATGACTCTAACCCGTTCATGGTATCTGGACAACACTTTTGTGACACCCCGCGATAACGCGGAAAATATAACTAATAAATTAAAGCGGAAATTTGTGATATTTTAAAAACTTTTTGTTATTAGTTAAAGATTAACACGCGGGTGCCAAAATGAAATGAAACAAATACATTAATAGACAAAATTAGGTTATTACAACCCAAGTCTAGAAGGCGGGAAAAAGATATCCCACGAATAAACATATAAAGGGTTTCTAAACTAGAGACTAAGGTCCAAGGGTTTAGTTCTCGCTAGCCCACACGTCTTTCCCACATAAGCATCTTCACAACCTGTCATTCATGTAAACATGAACGCCACAGTCAGTGGGGAGTAACTCAAGGTTCTCCCAGCCACAATATGTCGAAACGAACATAACAAAGAACATAAACAAACAATCATATTAGATAAGATATGGGTGAATCGAATTATAACCAAACATAGGATCATGCGTGTTTAAACCAACAAGAATAAAAGAAATGATGGAATAAACAAGTGAGGCATAAGCAACAATAAATAAATGGAAAAGAAAGCCAAGGAAACAGACACGACCACTTAGCCACGAGCACGTATTTCAAGGAGATATGACCAAAGTAACCATCCAAATAATGCAAGACATTTATCACTCTTAGACTATAATTTCCCCGGGTAGGACTACGATAATAATATGGTCCTAGTCTAAATCTGCAGATTCTCGGGTGTACATCCCGATTCGACGTGCGCCAAAGACAAAGACGCACCCAAGACTCGACTACTAAGGAGACCAAGTACCCCAATCGCGTAACAAAGACGAAAGTGGCGGAAAGACTAAGATAAGACTCACTTGCCAAAGACAAAGACAAGTGGCCAAAAGCCGTACTTGCGTAACAAAGACAAGTAGGCCAAAACCATACTTGCGTAACAAAGACAAGTAGGTCAAACCCGTGCTTGCGTAACAAAGACAAGCACGGCAAAAAAAACATGTCAAGCACATACGATGGTAATATGGCATTTCTACAAGAATACGACTCTTACAAGTAATTATTTATAATCATCTTTTCATACTTGAACATATAAAATAAACATTTCATTTTATAATTATACATGTCGGTTAAATAAAATAAATAAAATATAACAAGTGGTAAAGGATAATTTACGTCATGTGAAAATTTACGAAATGCAAACAATTCAATACAAGTGACAAATTGAGCCCAAGCATACAAGGGGAGTGAGCCCAAATAGTACAAGAATAGGGGTTCAAATAATATAAGAATTCGAGTCCCAATAATATAAGAATTCGGGTCCAAATATTTTAATAATTCGAGTCCAAATATTTAAAAGAATTCGAGCCCAAATGTTGTAAGAATTCAAGTCCAAGTGTTATAAGAATTTAAGTCCAAAAGTTATAAGAATTCAAGTCCAATATGCAACTTATAATGGATCCAAAACCAAGTAGTAAAGAGTCCCAAAAGTGTGATTCACAAAATGATCTACGGTATACAAGAGGAATGCAAGAGAGAGGACAACTGCATACTAAAACACGAGACACAAACAGTCCAAATACGAGAAATAGGATGTGATACAAGACGAAGACTGCAGGCCATAATTCGTGTAACACGTCACCAAATTTCGATTGTGCAGGGCTCAGGTTTGTCGTCCCAAACAGAGAATCGGGTAGCACTAGACACGGTATACACCGAGCTCCAACGGTCCAAAACCCGAGTTTTCCAAGCGGCGAAAATCGAGCAGACAAGTGACAACAATAATATGAGGAAGACAAGCAAGAAAACTAATCTGAGGACTGACTTATCCGTCCCAAACAGAGAACAAAACAGCATAACTAGACCGTCTTTAATAGCTCTATTTTGGTCCCACTTTAAGACGGAACTAAATCAGGGTTGGGGACGAGTAAGAGCATACTCGAGTCAAGATCTGAGTTCGTGCAAGCAGAGCTCACGACAGAACACGACTCAACACAAACCATTCCAAACACCAAGATGAGACGATATTTACCATACAAACGAAAGAAAAATGTAAAGAATTAAACTTTATCCGAAAAGAACATGTAAAACGACACCACAAGACGGAAATATCGACTCATTGTCGAGTAACCTATCACCGTTACCTTATACTTCTTTAATGGGCACGATTTCGACTCAAAAATTGTACCGGGATGTCAAGCTCGCACCTAGACACGAAGACGAAAGAAATTAGCGCAAGGTTCGAGCCTTAAGAAAGATGTCGGTCGCGAAATTGGACGAAAGCAGGGTCCTTTCTTACCTCAAAAGATGAAGAACAAACAGGGGAAGCTAATGGTGTAAACATTAGGGAATTTGGTTGAGAAATAAGGGAGGAAATGGAGGTTGAAGGTCGGCAAAAATGGTGTTGTACGGTCTGTCATTGTGTGGCTGTTGTTGCTTTGATTCAAAAGAAAGAAGAAGAGGCGGGAGGGAGTATGAATGAGGAAGGGTGTGGGGAACGCGCAAACAACAACAACAATAAATAATAATCAATACATATATATAAAGCAGAAACTTTTCGAGCGATATTAGAGAGTCCAACTTTTTTAGAAATCCTAACAAGAGTAGATTTCGAAAAAAATTAAATAAATAAAGTTATCCTAATAAAAGTAGATTTCTTAGTATTTAAAACAAATTTTAATAAAATTATCCTAATATAAGTAGATCAAATATATTTTAATAAAATTATCCTAATATAAATATAAAATTATCAAACAGATAATAGAAATTCATAATAATAGTTCAAGTTATCGTATTTATTTTCCCCCACTTACGGTCTCATACATTTTTATTTTGTATTCTCGCATCAAAATTCAAGAAGCTGGCGGATAAAAGATGAATTTATTTTATTAAAGTGTTATGTGAAGATGATGTAGTGTAACTTACGTAGTTACACGAAATATAAGTTACGATTTTATCAAAAATGTAATCACTAAATAATCATTGGAGTGTGTGTATAGAAATCATAAACATAAATGCCTCCATATACATTCAAGTTATCAATACATAAAACATTTTACTAATCTATATATGTTACTATTTTTGTTTAACTAATTTACTTTCTATAAGAATGTGGAGATCATTAGATGAAGGAATGAAACCGAGAAAAATCAAGTAGAATTTGAGGGTTTAAACAACTCAAAGCTTTTGTGTAACAATGGAATAACTCATAGTGTTATTCATATGATGAATTAATGATCGGTTCTAGACTCACGCATTAGTAGGTGCTAAATACTCAAAATACACTATGTAACTAATTATATGGTATATTAATGTCATACACATTATTCATATACTATATCTCATATTTCATTATAAAAATTAACTGAAACCTAAAAAACAAGCTTAAAAGATAACTGAAAATTCGGAGCCGATCAGTTAACCGATTAAATAAAAACTGCTTTTTAAACTAACCGGAAAGATAGTTTTTTTTATAATATGGCATAAAAGGACATAGTAAGTACTCCATATTTAATATTATAAATTGAAGTATTAAAAAAAAATACATGTAGCTTATTTCTTACATGCTTCACTTATTTTGGTAAATAATTTATCCACCAAATACTTACAATAAAGAAGATAAATGAAATTTTGGTCAGATAAATTTAAGCTTATTTTTTTTCGAAACAGAGTCTAAATATGAGATTTTTAATTTCATGATCTCTCGACCTTCATAATATCAAATTAATTTCTTTTTCTATTTTTTTTTTGCCCATGTTTACTTACTTTTGAACCTATTGTTAAAAGTTAATATCATGTTCCATTTTTAATTTTATAAACTTGATTAATAAAATAAATAGCTATTGGTTCAGAATTAATATTAGCAATGAGACATTGTAACACAAAGTACGTATATATATCATAATCATGAGAAATAGAATAAATAAACAATTGGTTCAAAATAAGCGTTCCATATAAGAAAATTGTTAACTCTACAATAAGAAAAAACAAATTTGATCAAAAGGAAAATCTATCACAATTGTCCATCCAATTATATATCTTTTGTCTTGGATGCAGCGAATATAAATAAAGTTTCAGACTCAAACTAAATTTTAAGTCATGTCAACCATGGGTGTTAGCTAGGCATGGGTAAATAAAATATCAGAAATATTTGAAAACTATAGAGTAAGCGATAATATAACATTTATATGGAACAAACTAATTCAAGATCTACACAAGTTGATCTATGGTTTTGAAATTTCTTACTTGTGACAACTAAAGGCATATAATTTTTCTAATTAATATGGGTATGAGAAAGCCTACCTTCATCCTGTTTCCTCGCCTGTATGACATCCTTGTTTTTAGGAGTCGCTTTTTTTCCTATTATTCGAGACTTGGTAGAGTATTTTAGTCCCGTTAGACTTTGGGAGCAATTCATTATCTTTTAGGAATTTCACACTAAATGTACGTCATCCTCTTCGCAATGATCCTATGTATTGTTTTTGCAGAGTCGTCAATACATTAGTTTGACCATGATATTTGACATATTATTGGTCAAAGTTATAAACGACGTTTGACTCTTGAGAAGCAATGGGAAAGATGTTCATTAAGAAGGGAAGGGAGTATACATGATGAATTTTTTAACATAACTCATAATGGTATATTTTACCAAGTGTGGTATGTCGGTTGCATTGTTGAGGAACATCAACTCGTAAGAGGTCTATCTAAAGAGACATTGTCTTATTATCAATCGCCTTGGGAAATTCGAAATAGAAAGGAAGATAATTACGGGTTCCAAAGTTGGCAAAAGGTACTAAACCAAGCATATAGGAATGACTTCCTCGAACACAAATATTCCTTTCGTTCTTAAGCGGAGACAATATACATTGAGGCTATGCTACGCTAGACAATAAACAAGAGTCGGGGACAATCACTTAATCATGTTGGAATTTATGTGCTGAAACCAGTTTTTAGTAATGACCACTTTTACGTAGAAGCGTCAAGAATAACGTCATCTAAGGGATTAAGGTTCTCATCGTGATAGAGACCAAATGTATCAAGGCCAAACGAATGACATTATTTACAAAGAAGTTTTCACAAATTTATCAAATTATGTGTCGTATTATATATTTTGTATGACGCTTATAAGGACAAGTAGTTTTAATTGTAAATAGCTATTTCTGTTAAAAACCGATGAAACGTGAGATTATAAGAATAATAACTCTACAACCCAATTATATCTGTGAATGTTATACAACTGATATAGTCAATACCAAATGCCAACATTTTTGTTGCGTTTTTGTGAGGGGAACTGATGATTAATCACTTCTCATCTAAATCAACTCTCGAAATTTTGTTTGCTCTCATTTTTAGTATGGTTTGACTTTTTGTTAAAAATTTAATAGTTTTCTATTACCAGACCATGGTAAGGTAAACAAACGTTTCAGCGTTGTCATAAAATACTAACTTGGTAACTCAACGATTTTAAATGATGTCATAAAACTAATAAATGATGTTGCCCCGTGCATTCTATGCAATAGAATCACGGGTATTTTTGATTGTTGTTTAGAGACCAATAATTCTGTTAGAATTCAGTTTGGATTTGATGTTGCGAGAAGTTTATAAAGAGCAAATACTCTTAATTGTAGATATATAATCAAGGTAAAATTATGTTTAAGAGATCTAACATTTTCTTTGAACACACTATATATAATTATGATAATTGTTGTTTTACGTAATATCATTCAGTTTTACGTAGTTGTTGTAGGTTAAAATAATTTACAAGACTCATAAAAGTCTGTCTCGGTTATTAAGAATTATTTTGGTGAGCTGCACCATGTTTACAAAGAAAGCGTTTTTTATTGAATTAAAAACCAATTGTGCCCGCGACAATGAAAAAGCAAAGTACATATTATAACTAAATCACTTGATGTTATAAGTACTATTGAATGTCAATTTTTTAACGGTAAAAGCACTAATAATTCATCAATCAACTATATCAACCATGAATTTTTTTCATCAATGATTCAACATAGTTGGACTTTTTGGTTAACTTAAAAATATTTTTTTACAGATAATTCTAATAGGAGCCCCGTGCATCGCACGGGCTTTCCAACTAGTAATAATAATAATAGTAGAGTGGAAAAGGGGTAGGTGGGTGTGATGTGTTGTTGGTTTCTAGTTGGTCCGAATTAAAGCATGTACAAAGTGAAATGTGACGGTCTATAGCTAGACAGATGTTGAGACGAAAATGATTATTATTAGGTTAGTTGTTATTATTGTCCACCAAAATATGTATACATAAATCCTTATATAAATTATGCCTCAAAAATATAATTAATAATGCGTATTTTTATAAAAATGAGCTTTTATAGAATACGTTTATAAAAATCGTATTTGACATAAACTTAATTATATTGAATAATTCAAAATTATAAAATAAAGTAACCAAACGGTTTAATAAATTTTAAATGTCAAAATGGGAAATTCGCGGGTGTTACAACTTTGGCTGAATCTGCATTCCTGGAACAAATGGAGATGAGTCTCCTCTTCCATAGCACATATACAACACAAATTATCTTCTGCAACAACAAAATGAAACAACTTATCTTTGAGCATTAATGCACCATTAGCAACCATCTAGGCTACAAATGAGTGCTTTGGTAAAGCCAATGAATTCCAGATGGACTTGTGTCACTCCACCTCTGCTCTGTGATCTCGAATCCAATTATAGCAACTCTTCACTGAATATTCCCCAGTACCAACAATCCAGTTATGATCATCAAAACCATCCTTAATAGTATCCCTTATCTGACAAATTTTCTTCCAGTGCCAAATTGCATCAGAAGAAGGTATATAGGATTGTCAAGGCACACCTTTTAAGTACACATGATGCACCCACCTTACCTACAGCTTGTCAGGTTTGTTAGCCAGCCACCAGACCAGCTTTCCTATAGTTGCTATATTCCATTTAACATTGTCCTTTAAATCTAAACCACCCTCCTTCTTTGGGACACAAACCTTGTGCCAAGCTAACTTTGGAGCTTTATTGTGCTCAGTACTGGCCCCCTAAGAAAATTCCTACCAATAGCATCCACTTTATTCGAATACCTTTAGGCAAAACAAACATTGAAGCCTAATAATTGTACATAGTGGATAACACAGACTCAACTACAATAAGCCTGCCTACATAAGATAGCCTTGTGGCACCCAGACTTCTAATTCTCTCCACAATCTTGTCAATAAGAACTGCACAATCTCTTTTCTGCAATCTGCCATCGTGATGGGAACCCTAAGTATTTGAAAGGAGTTGCCCTTCACCGAAACTAGAGATAGTCGAATTTCACCTTCGTAACATTTTGGACTCCATTGAAATACACACAGGATTTTTGCATTCATATGAAGGCCAGAAGCCTTAGAAAATGAAGAAAATGCCTTAAGCAGTACCATGATTGATTTTGCCTCCCCCTTACTGAACATCCGCAAATCATCAGCAAACATAAGATGAGTCAGATTTACTTTTTTGCACAAAGGATGATAAGTAAAGGGTAATTTCTCAGTGGCACAACTTAAGGTCCTGCTTAAATATTCCATACAAAGAGTAAATAAAAGGGGGACTTAGGGTCTTCTTGCCTCAATCCTCTTTTACCCTTAAAAAAGCCAAAGATATCCCTATTAAGTGCAATTGAGAATAAAGTACTTGTCACACACTCCATAATCAACTCCCTGAACTTTCGTGGAATTTAAAGACTCGTAGGATTTCATCAACAAAGGTCCAGCTTACTGAGTCATAGGCCTTCATAAGATCAATTTTAAACATGCACCTTGGAAAGCATGCTTGTCTATTACACAGCTTGACAAGGTCTTGACATACTAGTATATTTTCCACGATACTTCTTCCCACTACAAAAAGAATTAAAACAGGCGACTGATTTTGGCGACTGAAATCAGTCGCCAAAATCAATTTGGCGACTGAAATCATCGCCAAACGTCGATCGCGGACCTTAGTCGCCTTTTCTAGCTTTGGCGACTAAAGTCGATCGCAAATTTAGCGTGATCGAAAAATCGATCGCCAAATGACTAAAATGGCGATCGATATGGTAGTCGCCAAATTGGCGATCGATTCTAGGTAGTCGCCAAATTGGCGGATCGAAATCGATCGCCAAATCTAAATTGATCGCCAAATTTGGGTGACGAGCTTGATTTAATTTTGAGAGTAATTTTGATCGAATTGGGATTTGGGATTTTGATCCGCAATTGATCGCCAATTTGGCGACTACCAAAAATCGATCGCCAATTTGGCGATCAATTTCGATCGCCAAATCCCAATTCGATCGCCAAAGCTATTGTATGTTTTGGTGGTTTTTTCGTTTTTTCATTGCTAGCCAAATATTTACAACCTGCATACAAACCGATGTTCCACAACACCATACATCCCAAATTTCAACACACACAACACCATACATTTCAACCCAACACCTCCCAATTTCTCAAACTTCATTTCATATATTGAAAATGAAAGTTTTACAAGCTAAGCTATTCTAAATGTTTAAGTCTAAAGTGTTCAAGTTTTACAAGCTTACTTGCTAAAATCATCTTACTTGAAGCCAACACTAGGCTCCACTCCCCCATGTGGACCATGCGGATCATTTGGATCGTAGTTGGATCTAGGTCCGGGGTTACAACCTTGCCACCAATTCTCAAACATTTCCATTCTTTCCTTCATTTGCCGGAATTTTTCATCACGTTTGGCATCACGTTCATCACGCTCTCTTATTTGACTTTGAAGTTGACTAATAATTCCCGGTTGATACGTGTTGCTGGGAATTGTTGAAGTCGATCTTCTACGCGTTTTCTCATAGAAAGCCGGTGTTGAACTTCCGGTACCATACACGTGCCCTTTCTTGAAGCCATCCACCAACTCATACCATATGTCATTATCCGGTTTTTCTGGATTGGCGGCTTTTTCTCTTTCAAATACTTCCTACAATATTAAACAAATGGTTGTAAGTTAATATGGTAACCACCTTATATACGACATTTTAAAAGAGAATAAATTAACAAAAATTAAGTGTTACGGAAAACTTACATATAATTGCTTGTCTTTTGGCTTAGTCCAAGTTCTAACCCCTTTGTGGTCAACCCTAGAATGCGTGTCCGAAAATGATTTAGCATGCCGCAATCGGCCGTGACTTCTTCTTTCCTCTCGAATGAAAAAAAAAAAACATACATGTTAGAAAATCAACAAAAAATCTAACATAAAATAAACATGTTGCATTGAAAACAAAAAAAAAGTGTAAAATAATAGACAAACTTACACCCAACATACGATTCCAGAACGATCGTGAACCCGCGTAATGAGTAGGCTCGTTCACGGCGTCTTCCTTTCCTCCTCTTTTGTTGAGGGATGCTTGCTTAGACTTCTTCTGAAAAGCTTCACTTTTGGTATGCTTTATTAAGCCTTCATACTTGTCACCTGCAATTACACATATGAAATCATAACTAATAAGTTATTGATATTATTTATAATATAAGAGAGTATATGCTAATTAATACAAATAACAAAACAAGTTAATTAAATACCTTTTATGTGGTCTGGTTCCTTTGGGCGCCTAACTACCTTCCAAATCACGTCCCGATATCGTCGAGTACCGACGTCATTGTACCTGTTACGGACATTCTGTTCTTGAGACGGTGACCAAGCAAATGATAGCTACAAAAAAAAGCGACAAAATTTCATATTAGTATAAAATTTCTGCAAATCTTTTCTAGAAGCAATGCTATCACATTTTTCACCTTCTACATCCATGATCATGTCAATTAGTTGCTCAAAGAAATTCTTTTCTATGTGCATTACATCCAAATTATGTCTTATCAACATTGTCTTCCAATAAGGAAGGTCCCAAAGAATGCTTCTTTTAAACCAACCGTTTTTCTGCTTTTTCAATTCTTTAAATTCTTCCTCGGTACCATCAATAGGGGATGGTAAATCACATACCGTCTTCCATATCTCATCCCCAGGCACTCGTTTCGGAGGGGCATCAAGCACCTCTTTACCTTTTGTGAAAGCTTTCTTGTTCTTCCTATGTGGATTTCCCTCTCGTAAGAAGCATCTATGACAATCAAACCAGCTTATTTTCTTGCTATTGGGAAGCCAAAATGCTTTACTTTCCTCCATGCAACAAGGACATGCTTTTTGTCCTTGTGTAGACCACCCAGATAGCATACCATAGGCGGGAAAATCATTTATTGTCCACAAAAGGGAAGCTTTAAGTTGAAAATTTTGTTTTTAGACACATCATAAGTTTCCACCCCAACTTCCCACAAATATTTCAACTCCTCCACCAATGGTTGTAAATAAACATCCAAATTACGTTTCGAGCTTTTTGGTCCGGGAACAATAAGTGACAAGAAGATAAATGGTCTTTTCATACATAACCAAGGTGGTAAATTGTATGGTGTGACCATAACGGGCCAACAAGAATACTTCCTCCCAAAATTACCGAAAGGATCAAATCCATCCGTACACAAGACAAGTCGTACATTGCGGGGTTCCTTGGCAAAATCGGATACATCCGATCAAATCGTTTCCATTCTTCCCCATCACTAGGATGACTCATCTTCCCCGGAGCACGTGGGTTTTCTTTGTGCCATCTCATTTGTTCGGCAATGTTTTTGGTGGCATAGATTCTTTGAAGTCTTGGTGCGAGAGGAAAGTAAAACAATTGGTTACATGCTATTGGTTTCTTACTCTTTTTGGCCCTCTTACTACCGTTGCCTTTTTTCAACACCAAAACTGTATCTCCTTCACTTGTCTCATATCTATCCGCCCCACAATCTTTACATTTGTCAAGCAAAGCATCATCTTTCCAAAATAGCATACATCCTTCAGGACATGCATCAATCTTTTCATGCGGTAATCAAGACCTTTAACTACTTTTTTGGTAGTATAGAAACTTCGGGTCATGATATTATCATCGGGGAAAGATTCCTCAAGGAACGAGGCAATGCCATCAACAGCAACAAATGACATATTGAACTCACATTTCAAGGTAATTAGCCTAGAAGCGGCTTGTAACAATGTCATTCTGCTTCCTTCATACAAGGGTTTTTCTGAGGCTTTTAACATGTCAAGAAAGGCTTTTGCTTGTGGGTGTGGCGGTTGTTCTTCAGAAATAGTTGTATGGTCATCACTATTAAAAATAGTGGAATCCATAGCATCAACAACCATCTCTCTATATGGGTTCTCATCATTTTGTATTTGTTGGGTGTGAGTTTGTTCATGAATTGGAGAATATGCTTCTCCATGTGAAATCCAATTGTAATAATTTGGCTTAAACCCGTTTATAATGAGATGTTCTTCTACTACAATGTCAAGCTGGTATTTCAGGTTTTTGCATTTGGCACAAGGGCACCTAAGTTTTTTGTCTACCAAGTCATATTCATCTTGTTGTTTAGCAAATTCAATAAACTCGCTAACACCCTTTATAAATCTAGCGGTAGGACGTCTTTTCTTATTGGAATGGTCTAATCTTCCTTCATACATCCATGAACGTTCAAATCTCTTCATTTTAATCTAAAGATAGAAGACCCCAAAGTAATTTAAACATTTTTAAAAAATAACAATAATATTACATACAAAATTTAAATATTATACTCCACATTATACAATAAACATATGAAAACAATATATAAATATTGTCAATAAGTAATCCATCTTCGAATGGGGTCCTTATCACTCCAACCTAAACCCGTCAATGTACGTTTCAAGTCACTAGCAAACACACTTGTAATTTATTAATGAGGAAAAAATTCGGCAAAGCAATTCCTTCGTTCTCCAAATACACATATACATGTATTCGGAGAACATTAAAGGGATCGCCATCAAACTCATTCCTCATTAATAAATCACAAGTACGTGTTTACTACCTAAATGACTTGAACGCAAAGATGATCCCAAAATGGGGACTATTCAAGAATTACTCCTAATGAGTAATTCTTGAACGGGTACTAAGTCAACATCAAATCAAACAACAACACAATCAAGTACTAAATTAATTAAGTCAATCAATAGCCCAATTCAACCACATAATAAAGGCTTCTATCCTAAAGTCCGTAACATAATTTGAACTAAAATTAGTAAATTTAAAAGGTAATTGGTAAGAGGAGGTTACCTAATCAAGTAAAAGCAAAAATGAAAAGAAAACAAGAAGCAACAGCTACCGCAGACGGTGGTGCCTAGCAGCACGGTGACAACTGAAAAGAGAAAAGAAAAACAAAAATAACAAGGTTATTCTACCTCAATTCATCAATAACATGAATTATCAAACTAAATTTATCAAAATCAAGTCCTAAAGAAGGTTCTACTTAGCTAATAGCTAATTTCTCTTAATCCAAAAGACGGTTCCACTTAGCTAATTCCATTAATGCAAAAGACGGTTTCACTTAGCTTAATATTAATAATAATATTAATTAAGACGGTTCCACTTAGCTTAATACTAATGATAATGAGACGGTTTCACTTACCTACCAACACCAAACACCACCCCACGACCCGAACCGCCACCGGTGGGCCCACCCACGGCCGAACCGCCAACCACCCCACCACGGCCCACCCACGGCCGAACCGCCACCCACCCCACCACGGCCCACCCCACAAAACCCCCTTAATCATTCCCTTTTAATTCAAACACAAATTAAATTAAATCTAACTACAAATTAAACTAAATCTAACTACAAATTAATCAAACATACTAACTACAAATAAATCTAACCAACTAACAACACATTAATCAAACTAACTATAAATTAATCTAACAAATTAAACTAAATAAGCTGAAATTAAACAAAAACAACTAACCTAATTAAAGAGGGTGGATGTGGCGGTGGAAATGGCGGTGGAAGGGTGGTTGTGTGGTGTTGTTGGTTGGTGTCATCGTCGCCAAATCGCTCGTCCTTTTTTTTTTTTTTTTTTTTTGTTTCGCAAAGAGTAAAGTAGGAGAGAGGGCGCTGAATGTATTTAAAAAATTGGCGACTGAATTTTTAAATTTGGCGACTGAAATTCAGTCGCCAAATGTAAAAAATCGGTCACCACGTAGATTCCTTTTTAAAAATGACACTGGTTTCTACTAAAAAATTTGGCGATCGATTGTCAATTTGGCGATGATTTTGATCGCCAAATTGGCGACTACCCATAATTCGATCGCCAAATCCAAAATTTCGTCGCCACGTTTGATTCCCTTTTTGAAAAGTCACGCAATTTGAAAATCATCGCCAATTTGGCGACTACTTCTTCGATCGCCAAATTTGTGCTTTTTTGAGTTTTCTTGTAGTGTCCTCTTATGAAGCCACCCTGATTGACGATTATATCCGACAAACACCGAGCAGTCATCAAATGAGCTTAGAAAATTTTATTTCAACTCATATTTTATTTCATCTCTATTCATCAAGACAAATTTCAATTGATTCGACTTTATTCACTCATGTGATTTAATTGATTGATTCAACTTCATTTAGTCCAAAAGGACAAGAGCATCGTTTAGTTCAATACAAGTCATTACAATTTACAACATTGTCGCAATTATTTTCGGGTGTATTTTCGCAGTACACAAATTACTCATTATAGTACGCTTTGACATAATTGCCTCTCTCATTTCTCCTCTTTGAAAATTGTACTGCAATAGAAAAAAGGAAAAAAAACTAAGAAAAGCAAAACGCAATAACGTTCTTCTTCCAAACCTCCAACTTCAATCTACCATCACCACCAACACCATTGCCCATCCCTTAGCCACCCACCGCCATCCACGTGAACCTCCGTCGACGCCATCATCCCCCTCACCTGCCTCATGCGACCTCCATGAACACCGCCCCCATCCTTGTAATCTCGCACTTTTACACACTCTCCTTTAACCACCTTGCCTCTATGTTTTGTCCCGCACGCCACCGACACTAAACCCCCTTTCTCCGTGACGACTAGCCAGGCAACCATATACCGTTCCATCCTCCCACACCAGGCAACCACCAGATCTCTACCACCAATTAACACAAACCCTAAATTAATTCTAAAAAAATGAAAGTAAACATTAATTTTATTAGTAAGAATGCAATTAATAAATTAAATATGTATTTTACGCTCAATTAGCATTCATAATTGAAGAAATTTGTTTACTTTGAGAGAATACTATGATTGATTAAGGTTTTCCAAAAGAGAAAATTAAGTTTACTGTTTTTTTACTCAAGAGTACACAAATGGAAACTAATGGACAAAAAGTACTATAACAAGTAAAATATGTACTGCGAAAATAAATTTCGATATTTTTTAATATTGTTATTATATTTTAATTTATATTTAAATTTAGGGTAATTTGATAACTTATACTTTGAATAAGTCTTTTTATCAAATATTATACCTAAGATAATTTTCTTTAAAATCATATACCTAAAATAACATTTTCTTCTAAACTTGATACCAAATCTTAAAAAAATCCCTAAATTAACGATTTTGCTCTTACTAATTTGATTGTTTTTAGTGGTGGTAATCGTGGACGTGTGTTTTAATAGGTGCGGCAAAGGATGACAATGTTTAATTAATAAGAGTAAGATTGTCAATTCAAGGCTTTTTTTCAGATTTGGTATCAAGTTTGGAAGAAAATGTTATTTTAGGTATAAAATTTTAAAGAAAGTTACCTTAGGTATAATATTTGAAAAAGTGACTTATTCAAGGTATAAGTTATCAAATTACCCTTAAATTTATTTTTGTATTTATATTATTTTACGTTTGATTAAAATGTATATCTCGCATCCCCTATTTACTAAATGAATAGGCGAAACTCTAACTTTTCTCGCGTAAAACATATTTCCTAGAATAGTGCGCGATATTTTTAGCATATACCATATGTGTGGACATGATAATGTCTAAATGGATATAATTTTTTGTATTTAAATATTTATAATATTTAATATTTTACATTCTGCACAAATTTATCTCCGATCTTTTTACTAATAAGGAAATTCTTTTTTTAATAACTTATTGATAAAAAAATTATTGACTTTTTATGATAAGAAGTTGCGGCTAAAAAATATGGTATTAGTAAATATTTGTTAAAATTCATTGACTTTTTATGATAAAAATTTGCAGCTAAAAAATATGTTATTAGTAAATATTTGTAAATTAAATCATTGATTTCTCGGTAAAAAAGTCAAAAAAAATACTCATTTTATTACATCTTACGATTTAAATTTTTATTTATTTCTCTAATAAAAAAGGAGAAACGTGAAAAATAAGTGAATTGTCAATTTAAATTCTATAAATACCATGCATATATTGTACGGGGTTTATATTAGTAACTCTGTAAATACCGCGCATTCATTGCGCGGGATATAAACTAGTATATTATAAAAACGTATGGAATTCATTTGAAGGAATGGAGTATTTGTTGTTGTTGTTGTTAAGTTTTTTTATTTCATATAAATCTAGTTTAGTTTAGTTTAGTTCAGTTCATCCAGTTTCAATTCAAAAGAACATGGCATTACTTTTTCTATATTATACTTCATATTGTACCCCGAACTTCTTGCTTATTCTCCATCATGGTCTCTTTTAGCTCTCCATAACCGTTATCCCTCATCAAACAATCTTACTCCGACCTCCGTTTTGACTCATTAATCTCATATCACCGTACTCTATAAGAAATATCACAAATTACTTTTAAGAAGTACAAACTACGATTTAAAAACCTCCATTATGAAGCATAAAATGATAATGGAGGTTTCATGAATTGTTAGTTAGAATCTTACTATTGAGTGAGTTAAGGGTAATTCGGCGGGCTAATAGGTAAATGAGTAGGTTAATGAGTAATTATAATGGTAAAAAGTCAATTTAATAAATCAACTAGTTTTGAACCCGTGAAATTCACGGGTCGCTTAAAGCTATGTTCTCTACTTTTTACTTAAGTTAAATTTTACTCTTATTTTGCTCAATTTTTTTTTGATCTTTCATTAAAATTTAGCAAAGAATAAAAAAGATAAATAATTGATTGAGACAGATAATAAGATATGTATTATTGTGAAAGCATAATTTTCAAAATAAAATTATATAAAGTTTAAATTATTTTTCTGAAATACTCCATACATTTCTTGAAGCAAAAAACTACACCATGGCAGAGCCGTTGCTTGACGGGGAAGTTCCGTCTAAGATGAAAATTACTTAAAAGAGCATTATTCTAATATACTCTTCAAAGTTTCAGTTAGATTAGATAAAATGAGTTTTGTAGTTCTAGCCTTTTAGGCCCCTGGCTTGTAGTGGATATAAATGGTTTGCAATCTCATCCCGCTTTGCTAATTCAATTACGCCATTGTTATGCAATTACTTGTGTCGTTCACTTTGTATGATAAATGACTCATAAGTCATATCCTAATTTAATCTAATCCAAACTTAGAAAATTTTAACATATGAGACAAATATATATATATTTAAATTTGTTAGAAGAAGTCTTTCTTAGAATCATATCTTTCGCCAAAAAAAAAACCATGTTATGTTATATACGTAAACATACACTCAACAAAAAAGTAGTCTAGGAAGATAAACAGAACAAATATAAGTGTTTTCTGAGACTCTTCGTCATGCGTATAAACAAAAGAAATGCGATAAATTATATACTCCGTAATTCCTTATAGTTATTCCCTACCTTTGTCTTGTCTTGTGCTCATTAATATTTGAATAATCCAGTCACTTGTCTCAAAATTGGGATATACATTCAACGAAAGTCTGAATGTAGTTCAATCTGTAAGTTGGGTCTCTGCAAGACCTCATTCACATATAATACCCTTACAATAATCAAATAGCAAGCTCAATTTATTTACATACTTAACTATTTAATTGTCTGCCTACTCTGAAATCAAAATCTCTGACCTACAAATACAACACAAGCGAGCTTTATTATTTTATTACAAACTCATCACTATAACAAACCAAAACACTTTTAGATCAGGGCTTTAAGATTCAAATTGCACAAAACAAAAATGTAACTAACCAGTCAAGCAAACATTCGGTAAGTCGACAACACCATGAGTCATGGTGTCTTGCATATTTTCGAGTTTCATCATGACCAGAATTCAAAAGACTCCAGTACGGTAGCTTTGATGTTTCGCGTTTAATGGCATTGGGAGTTTATATACCGCCTACAACTGTAAATGCTAATAAACACCACTTTAGTAAATTTGACAGATAGGAATGAAAAAAGTTTAACAAAAATATTACACCGTACAATATAAACTGAAAAAGAGCAGAGATCATACCTTCAATACTTTAAAACAACCTCATTTTTATCATTGAGTGTAATGTAACTTTTATATTAGGTCAATTTACAATGGCAATCTCTTGGTTTTAATCATGCATTGACTCAAAAGAAGCTCAATGGTTGGAGAAACGGAAGGTATCAATAAATTTGCAGCGTCCCTTTATTAGATGGAATAAAAGAGTAATTAGATGAGTGCAAGAAAGATGGAAAGACAATCTAACGCATGATCTTTTATTCTCTTAGTTATTTAAAGTGACAACATCAATAAATTACACGTTCTCAATTCTCAATCAAGCTGAATCACGTAGGATTGGGGTTGCCTAGATGATGTGTGAAACATTACATAGCAACGTGGCAGTAAAACATGTGTGCAAAGCTGATGTCAACATTAACATAATGTGACATGACATTAAATTGATATGACGTGGCATTAAATTGTTGTTTTAACTACCCTTTTAAATAGATTTTATAGATAAATTAGACATTTAATTTGATTTTTTTTAATGAAGCTGTTCAAAAGAGATGGAGGAGAGGAAGTGCAAAAGGTCAATATCATTTTTTTTTCTTTTTACATTTTACTGTGGTAGTTTATTGATGCGGCCGTGTCATTCCATAGTCAAACGTGGCATTTCGTTAATCAAAGGTGGCATTTCATGATCATACGTGGCTTTGTCTACGTGGACTTTATGAGTCATTTTAGTCTAGGCTTTTAATAGTATTTTATAGATTAACAATCTATATAAACACGGAATTTCAAAAATGTAGATGTACAATATAGGAAACCGAAATACTCAGGGGTATAACGTAAAATTTCCCTTTTTGGCAACAGTAAAGTAAACGTTCTTTCTAACTTAATATCCGCTCATTTCAGTTCAATTTAGTCCCTTTCAATTGTAATTGATTTAAGAAGTTGGAAAAATAGCTGCCCTTGACAAGTGTTTTTAGTGATTAGCAATGAGATAGGACCACTTTTAGGGCAGATGGGTCCATTCAATCTATTTAAATCAGGTGGATTTGATGACTTATATCATACATACGTAGATGGCTGAAATAAATGCAGAATTGAGGGAATGGTTCCTAGGCCTGAGACTATCATTAGTAGGATCAAGGGAGAACTGAACGTTATATATTGAAGACGATTTGCAAACAAGAGGAATGGTGCAAGGCTAGTGAATGGGTTACATTAGATATATGATGTAGCTATATATATAGCCTTGGTTTTTTTTGTTTGAAAAGGTTAAATTTGATGTAATTGGATGGTTGGTTTGCTAATACACATAATGCTTACATTTTAACAAAAAATAATACCAATCGTTTTACATATAAAGTAATTGTGAAATTTGTAAATAACCCCCTTTTATGTACTACTTTTTACAAATAACCCCCTTATATGTCATTTTTTACAAATAACCACCTTAAATTGAAGTTAATCCAAAATTTTAGCCCCAAACGAAATCTATTAAACCCAATCTACTTAAGACATCCCGACTTAAACTTAATTAAAATACCTAAACTACCCTTATCTATCACCCTCATAAAACCCCCAAATCAATAGAAATACTTGAACCCTAAAATTATTGTTCTAAAGTCACTGCTCCCTCATCCCCCAAATCAGAATTTGGCTTATAGAACTTGGAAAATAGATAGAAAAAACAGGGGTTTGAAGTCTGAACCTTAGTACTTGCAAGTGTAATCAATCATCAACAATGACTAAAAGGCTTTGGAAGATGCCTTAGTGGCTCAGTGACGCTACTTCATTGTGTAAAAATGCATTGGACAAATTCTGGGTTTTCTTGGTGTGTAACTTGGGAATGGTCTAGTATAAGTTGACATTAACTTACAAGATTTCTGGGCTTCGATTTCAATTGCTCCCTCCTTCCGGGGAAGAATTAGGGTAAATTTGTGTTATAATTTCAGGCGAGTGTTAATGGCTTCTAGAATCAAGGTAGAAATTTATAATGTTCCAAGTGTAGGAGGGAGTCGTGAGTCACTGACGGTAGAACAATAGATTTGGGGTTTTAGGATTTTTTATCAGGATGTTCAATGTGGGTAATTAAATTAGTAAGGATAGTTTAGATATTTTAGTTAAGTTTAAGTTGAGAGGTTGTAGGTAGATCAAGTTTAATAGATTTTGTGTGCGTAATCAATATTTGGGGCTAAAATTTTGGATTAACTTGAATTTATGGTGGTTATTTGTAAAAAATGACGTAAAAGGGGGTTATTTGTAAAAAGTAGTACATAAAAGGGGGTTATTTACAAATTTGCAGATCCGGTACACCGGCTAAATTTCAAATCTTCTACAGCACTGTCTTGCACTCTATTAACCCATCATCTTGATTTTCAGGTGTTGCCGATCCCCTGAAACAGCCGTAAGTGCTTAAAGCCCACATAAAGCACTCCGTACATCACAATATCATCTGAAACTCTGAAGATAGCATGACAAATATCCACTTGGTCCCAGTAGCAGATTTATGTGTTACTGTGGGTTGGTGAAGGGGGACTGCCCCATCTGGCTTGTAAAGTTCATATACTTCGTACATCTTAGTACAAAAGTTAATATCGGAGCCGTTGTCCTAGTAATTGAGTAGTTAATATTTCAAACGGGAGATCATGGATTTGCACCTTCCTTATTCTTTTGCTCCAATATCTGCCACCGCCTTCTGTTCTGCCATTTTAACGATTGAAAGATGATTAGTTGATTACTACATATATTAGGCAACAGTGGGGAGGGAATAACATTAGTCATGGTGTATTTGCATATGATTTAACAATGTTCAACTTTTTATTTGTAATGGGTCATGTTACTCTATCTGAAAACCGAGAGTCGAGAAACAACCATACAACATCATAAGCACTAGTTCATGGATTACCTGTCTCATTTCTTGCTATCTGGTTTCGTGACAGTTTGGTACTTCGACCTGACATTCTGTCAAATTGAAGGATGAAAAAAATTAGATAAAGCAGGACAAGAAGAGATGCGGGAGGCGAATGATTAAAGCATCAAAGACAAAAAAGCAGTTAAGACCACTATTCTATCGTGTCATTCGTGTGGTCTTTTATCTATTGCATGGTTTTCTTCCAAGATTTTAACCCATACACGATTCAATGTTATGTGTCATTTCAGTTAAACAAAGATGAGAATACCATTCTTCCAAACAATGAGGCTTAAATGAAAATGGTCAGAGATTCACAATCTTCCCAAACACGGCCTAGAACGTGGAAACCTCTGCGCCTCATCAAAGGTTATTCACAAAGAAATTGCTCTCCTAGAAGCTTGATCAAGGTGGACATTAAAAAAGCTTTTGACTCTATTCAATGGAAGTTCATAGTAAGCATGTTGAAAGGCTTAAACTTCCCTGGGCTGTTTATAAAATGGATAATGGGCTGTGTTAGTAGCACTTGGTTTACTTTGAAACTAAATGGTGGAAATGTGGGTTTCTTCAAAGGTGCAGGGGGATTAAGACAGGGAGACCCCTGTCACCTTATCTGTTTGTTCTGGGAATGGAAATTCTGTCTAGGTTCTTGAGACAAATTTGTTCCAAGCCTCAAGTAACCTACCACCCTAAATGCACCAGGATCAATCTTAACCACCTAATCTTTGCAGATGATCTCATGATCTTTGTGAGAGGTGATGCTCCTTCTGTGCAGGCTGTTGCTACTACCCCTGAGCTCTTTGGTTCATTCTCTGGTTTAGTGGCCAATGCGGAGAAAACCAGTATCTACTTTGGGGGAGTTAAGGAAGATATTAAAAATATGATCATGGGACTAACTGGGTACTGTGAAGGTACCTTCCCTTTTAAATATCTTGGCTTACCCCTGCATAACAGTAAGCTTACTATGTCCATGTACAATGCTCTGATCTGTAAAATCCAAAAATCTGTCCATCACTGGTCTACAAAACTTCTCTCCTATGCTGGAAAGCTACAGCTTCTCAACTCTATTTGGCCTTGAAAACTATTGGTGTAAGACATTACTGCTACCTAAAGCTCTTGTCAAACTTCTGAACAAGTTCTGCAGGAACTACCTATGGCATAACTCTGTTGAAAATCAGAAAATATATATGAAGAGTTGGGCTACTTGTTGCTGCCCCTGGGAGGAAGGAGGACTGAACATAAAGGAGATTCTCTCTTGGAATAGGGCACACCTGTGTAAATGGGTCTGGCGAATGCTGAACCCACCTGTTTCTCTCTGGACAACTTGGAATGCTGAGTATAACATGAAAAATTCCACCATCTGGACAGCTAATATTAGTCCCCATCATTCTGAGAGTTGGAGAAGCATCTTGACTACTCGGGATTTTTTGCTGCATATGTATGGGAATGCTGCCAAAGCTGAAGAGCAACTTATTAGCTGTGTTGATGCTACTGGGAGGTTCCAGGTTGCAAAAATCTATGAGCACATCAGGCCTCATTATGCGAGAGTAAGATGGGCAAAGGCTATATGGAACTCTAGCATTATTCCAAAGTATAGCTTCATTTGTTCCCTTGCTGTCCAGAAAAAACTTCTTACAGTAGATAACATCAACAGGCATGGATTATGCCTAATGAACAGATGCACTCTTTGCAGGAGATCTTCTGAAACTCATACTCACTTGTTTTTCAAGTGTGAGTTTACTGATGCACTTTGGAGGAGATTGTTAGGATGGATGCAGGTTATGGGCAGGACAAATGATCTCAGAACTGAGCTCACCTGGTGTACGTCTAGACGCAGGCACAAACATTGGAAGATGAATTGGTTTCGTTGTTGCTTATCTGCTGCCATTTATGTTATCTGGCAGGAACGTAATGCAAGGCTATTTGCTGAGAAAGAATCCTCTTTGTCTAATCTGGTGAAGCAAATTCAATTTGTGGTAGGAGTTCGTATACTTGATAGGCATTCTAAGATTAGCGATGAGGTGGTTGCTCACCTCAACTCTATTTATGGTTAATTTGGTCACTCTTGTGGATGAATAAATAGGATGTATCTTTCTTGCAAAAAAAAAAAAAAAAAATTATTTCATTAATTATTAAATTAAGATCGTTTCTTGAAATCCTTTGAGAAATTAGATTAGATTAGGTTTTAGGTAAAAGGAAGGAGTAAGAGTTAATTTGATTGGATTTGAGATTCAAGGGTATTAGATGGAAAGTTAATGACAAAATGTATGTGAAAGAGTAAAATCCGTATGTGAAAAAGCACAACCCATTTTAAATGCTCAAAAAAATACATATAAACTCAAAAACTAGAAAGGCATGAGGTAATACCGTAATACATCCGATGGTAATCCTTTTTCTCCAATTAAAGTGGATCCAGACCCTATACGGAATTGAAATTCTTTTGCGAATCCTTTTCATAATAAAGAAAATTACTCTGTTGAATATTAAAATATAACTTGTTGGAATTTTTCCCTTAAAATATTATTTTTAAATATTAAAATACAAAATATTAAAATTGAAGTTTAAAAAAAATCGATAAAGAATCTCATACAATAAGGAATACAATGTTTTTTTTCAGAAAAAAATAACATAACTTTGATTATGAAAAATGAGAAAAATGACGATATATATTTTACTACACCTTAACTTAGCTTTTATTTTAAATAAAATTTTCTTTCAAAACTTATCCGTCATCCATGGAAAATCCTGGATTTCTTTTATACAAAAGATACCAAATCTCAAAAAAAGACTTGATCAAATGGACGGTTTTGCCCTTATTATTTAAGCCACCACCACTCTTCCCATTTTTAACATTAATCATTACCTCCCTCTTTCATCCACCAAATACCCCACCACCACCACCCATGGTCCCCTCCGATTCATTTAATTGGGCCAGGTTTGGCCGATGTTTCAAGCCCTCATTTTGCTACCCCCGGCCGAAGCAAATTAAAAACATTCCACAACCCCCCAAATTTAAGGATGTAAATTAGTGTTTGTAAAAAAAAATAATTAAAATCACATTCACATCTAGTTCATCACAACTAATTTTTAAACTACTCTGTATTAGTGTTACAAGTCTTATTAATTTTCTTACCCCAATATTTACCTGTGATATCATTATTAGTGTGATAAGTCAAAAACTCACCAAACTAAAACAACTTAACACCATACTCTACAAAGTAAAAATAGAACAACCGAAACCCCATTAAAGTGAGCAATCCTCAAAATTCATTCGTTTTTTTATTTAAAAATTCTCCAATTGAAGTCACATAAACAAAATTACATCGAATTTGACTTTTCTTTTGAAAAATCCATGTTTCTACTCCTTATATGGGACAATACTAGAAAAAAAATATAGTTTTTACAAAACTTTTCCTAACAAATGCACAATCGATCATGAGGATTTTTAAATTTATTTGAAGAGTAAAGTTATAAGACCTTAAGGCACTTTAACACCGTTTTTTAGTGTGGGGGGAACGGATTAAAATGGGGGAGAGCCCGCATGTGTGGGCCGTAGGGGTTGTGGTTAAAGTACAAGGGTTCAATTTAATGGGGTGAAGCCCGAGAGAGATGCCGTCGGGAGGAATTTGGCCCATGATCACCTCTAAGGTCATCTAACCCTGGGCTACACCTACGGGTAGATCCAAATAGTGTCGGCGAGAGGGCAAAAATCTAATCCATGGTGATGGGAATGGGGGTTAATTTGGATGGTCTAAGGTAAAAGTGTGGTGATGAGTAAATCTAAGATAAAATGACCAAATTGTGAGATTTGGTATTACATGTATGAAAGAAATGAGGATTTTCGGATAAATTTTAATAAAATTATGGATAATAATGATTTGAAATGATGGAGTTATATTAGGATAAATTAGGAATGACCCTAATTTTACTACACCTTAACTTAGCTTTTATTTTAAATAAAATTATTACAAAAAGGATCCGTCATCCATGGATAGGATCTGGACCTCAACAAAAGGATACAGATCCAGATCAATGTTGGTTTAACGGCAAGAAACCAAGCGGGTAGATCCAAATATTGAGACCCAAATCTAATCCATTGATATAATAGGAATATTTGGATGGGATCTAAGGATCAGACCATCAATCTAAAGTTTTGACCAGATGGTTCATCAATCAGCTTGTACATGCTGAAACTACATCCGCGGATATAATCTTAATAACACAATGGATAATAATGATAATGACAATGATGGAGTGACTTGGGAGGACAAATTTGAGAGGAATGACATGGAATATTTATAATCTTGTTGAGCTTCCTCTCAACCATCACCTTAAGGTTTTTACATAGCCATAATTAAAATAAGTGGACCGCAAACTAACAAATACAAATCCAACAATGTTGGTTTAACGAACAAGAAACCAAGCGAAAATTACATTTGTCGGTCTCATTTATGTATAATAGGAATATTTATAATAGTTGAGCCTCAACCATCACCTTAAAGTTTTGGTTGAGATGGTTCATTATCAGTGAGGGAGCGTAATAGTAGAATATTTATAATAGTTAAACCTCAACCGAATCATCGGGTTCAAAGGTTTTGGCAACCTCAAAATGGTTCATCTATCAATGGAAACCCAATATAAAGGGTGTTGAGCGCAAAGACGCATTTTACTCATTGTAGTACAATTTTTACCGTACTACCCCTCCCATTTTCCCCCATGGAAAAGTGTACTGTGTTCAAAAAAAAAAAAAAAAAAAAAAAAAAAAAAAACTAAACTCACACCAACCGTCATCTTCAACATACCATCACCAACCCTCTCCTGTCGGCCACCGCCATCCACTGAGACCACCGTCTACCGCCGCCCTCCCCTCCCCCTCCTCCTGCGACCTCCGTGAACCATTCCCACCCCAAACGACAACACCACGCACTCCCTTTCCCCTGCAACACACCCACTACGCTATTCCACGCCTCCCCCTGCCGCGCTACCCACAGACGTCGCCGGCGACGACCCCCACCCACCCATACCGCCAATCCCCACCAAGCACTCACCTAACCAATCTCAACCCTAACTTTAATAAAACTAATTAAAACCCTATGAAAAACAGGTTGATAATTAGCAATTAATTGATAATTTGATTGATAATTTACAATTAACTAATCAAAAACAGGTTGTAATCTAAATTAGTGTTCATGATTAAAGAAATCTGATTAGTTGGGACGTTTGTGTGGTTAGGTTTTCAAAGAATTAGGTCAGAGTCTTTCTTTGTTAGGGGTAGGTAAATGGAAAGTGTCGTGCAAAACGTACTAAAATGAGTCAAATGCGTACTGCGAAAATAAATTGCGTATAAATACTTATATACCGGAGATGTCTTAGTCTAGTGGTTAAGACGGAGATATTGTGGACAATAGGTCCTAGGTTCGAATCCCCCTTCCCTCTATTGTAATGCGACTAAGTGCGCGCTTCGTTAGACAAAAAAAAAACAATATAAATACTTAAAAAAAAAAAAAATGCAAGACTGGCCTGATTATTGGCAGAGAAAAACTGAATAAAGAGTGAGAGAGAAAAAAAAAAAAAAAAAAACCTACCTCCAAAAGTGCAATATAGTAAAAATCTTCCATATGCTGCATCAATGCACTCCCGTCTCTAATAGCAAGAAAAATATTTATTTCTGTCTGCAGTATTTTGTCTACAAGCTCTTTTTCGCCTTTCATCTTCATAAATTAGCATATTAACAAACCGAAATGAGAAAACAATTTAGCAGTCCAATAACATAGGCAGGCGATCAGGTAAACTAAACAGATTGTAGTTGGAAACTTGGAAGTTGGAACCAGTACACCTCATGAACTTATTAAATGGTTTACGGTATATGTTGCAGTAGAACAACAGGCTACAGTCATACTAACTTCACAGAAGGTAATAAAGCTAAAAGATTCTAATGTTCAGGCATCCTTAGAGGAGGGGGGGAGCATGGCAGTGGACTCCATAGATCGGAGGCAACAAGGCTCTCTCAATCATAAAGGGGGATGATGAGATTTCAAATCACCTGCCAGCATACAAAGTCCTGCATCTAAAGAAAACTCTTAAGAGCTAGGTCATTGAATAGAAAGGTCAGTAACTGAGGTCTGAACAAACGTCCAATCTCATGGTTAGGATCCATTAGAGTTATTTTATGGTGTACTTATGTACTTTGTAAAGTTTGCTATCAATGAAAAATAGAAAATGTTTATAATTATGACTTATGAGTACACATAAATAAGGAATAAATGTTTTATATACTATCTTAGGTAATTAGGTAAACTCTCGTTGTAAAGTTATCAACAAACTCCACAAGATCCTGACACCAATCTCACACCACAAACATGCAAACAACAAAGCATCAAATTTTCTCATAGAGGAGTTAACCTAACATGTTAGTCCGTCTCATGTAACCTTTCGTGAGTTCATAGAACCAAATATCACTCACTAATCTCATAGAAATATATGAAATAGGTCAACGTTGTACATATATAAAGGAACCGCTAGAAAAGACAACATAGTAACTAAACAAGGATTTACATGAATAAGTGATGCAAAGACGCATAAAAAACAAAAAAGGAACAGATCAATAATTTTAAGGAAATTTATCATGAGATTAGCCACATACAAATTCACTGACTAAAACATCAGGCGTTGCTTCCCCAATCAGATCTCCTTGATAGCCATCTTCAGAGAGATTCACACTCTCCTGAAATGTTCCATTATATTCATGAGCAATCATATATTCATATCAAGAAAAGAAGTTACCGTGTCCGGAGTAGAGAGCCCAACATTTTCCAATGATAATTTCACATTTAGTTTTTGGATAAGTAGAAATGTAGGATCACTTCTCATTTATAGGCAAACACAGCCAAAAGATGATGCTTAGATACAAAGACTCCTTCTCAATCACGATCTCATGATTCTCACGGAGTCAAAGTCAATAGCATTCAAAAGATGCTCGAAAGGAATTCTTCTTCGGTACCAACTCACAAATATAGGTCAAAACTAGTGTTTTAGTAAAGAACTTACTACGGTATTCTTCCTGCCTCCTGCGGTGAGAAAAATAGGTTGAGCTACATGGGAATAACCCATTAAGCGAGGAACTGTTGGTATGATATCCCGGTGGTTGACAACCCTCCAGCTATTTTTCACTTTCTAGCATAATAACATATATGCAACATTGTCAAACAAATTAGCCTGAAGCAAACAGACAGAACTCAAATCTCATAAAAACACGAGAATAACTGGCAAAGGCAAAGGCAGTCCCTAGTGGAGTGAGAAAAGGAGGATTTAAAACCAGCAGCTACGAACAAAGGAAGACAGACTCTTTCAAACAAAGCCCTTTATCTGGAAGGGAGAGAAGATTATTAAAATATAAGCATATGAGCTAGCACAGCTTACTAATAAGCAAGTACACCGTGCTTTTAAGTTATAATGCAGAAGACTGAGAGCAGGCGAGCAGCACATAACACGTAGCATAAGCTTATGTTAATCTGACGCGGCTACAAGTGTCGGATGCGGCACGTGTTGGGAGTATCGAGACGACTATATAGTGAAAAGTTTCATGTTTTTGGCCAAAAATGAAGTGTGGATGTGGAAGTCTCCCTTCTTGTACCAATGCTGGCGTTTAGGGAACAGAATACACAGCCAAAGTGAAGCGTCAAAATGATATTAGCTTCGACATACTCTCAAACTCAATCAGTCATCTACAACTTGGTGCCATGATTTGACTCTCCAGACATTTACAGAAGAAATGTAGTAATACTAAATCACGGACTACACATCAACAGAGGAAAAAAGTAGTCCAAGAAAGAAGAAAAATGACAAAATAGGGAGAAAAAAAATTGCGCCTCAAGCCCTTGATCGAAGTTTACGTAATTATATCAGAATAAAGAACCCACGTATAACTGTCAATGAATGTAAAAGAGAAGACAAGCAGAATGAGATTCCCAACAGGAAAGGATATAGAACACATAACAACAGTGAGAACACCAGTAGGGTTTTCACACCATGACAAAAAACAAAAGCAAGGGATTCAAAACCAGACCCCTGTCACATACTCTCACATTCCTGAACCCATACCCACTACATGTCAACAAGTCATTGTTCAAGGTAACCGTTTTACAAAACGTGGCTTCCTCACAATATAACTATAGTGGACTGCTAATAAGTTGAGGCATATAAGTAATAAATCATACCAGATACCTATGCAGGAAAAGAGAAGGATTACCTGATTGTAAACTTCGGCAAATCTCTTGTTTCCAACTCTCGGAGATCCAAAGTTATACATGGTAACTGATATAACCCCACTCCTAGAGCAAGAGAATACTTGTTAAATAACAGTTTCGGTTAGGCCTTCCACACATCCAGCAGAGTTTATCACCAAACGTCCATAGTTCAAAAGGAGATATAGCAACAAGAATAGCTATCTATTAACCCAAAAAGAAATATATAGCCTCCTGCGTCTATTGAAGGTATGATATGTGAAGAGCCCCAAAACATTTTCAAGAGCTACTCAATTGACCAAGTATAACCTCTATTATAGACTTTACACAAATCAGCATTCAGCAATCAGCAACAAGATCTAATTAAACCACTAAGAGACCCTAGTAGTCCATTAACATTCTAATAATTGATAATCAAAGTTTAACTAAATGAAATCTGTGTATATTTAATAAAACCCCTGATCAACCAAATAAGCCATGGTTCATTAGTAAAAGGAAAAGCTCTGATCAACCAAATAACCAATTTGTGTGCACTCTGTCACATCGGCCTGACTTAATTAAGCTCTGACGCATGTCCTTAAAGAAGCAACCACCTCATAACAGCTTCAATATCCATAATAATAACTCAGTTCGAGAAAAAACAGCTCACTTTGCTAATTGTGTTGAACAAAGCTCCAAAGCAAGCAGAGTTGCTAATGCACCACCAAGACTATGACCGGTGCAATAAACATGCCATTTAGATGGTGATTCAGCATCACCATCAGCTCTGTAGTACATCAAAACAAATGGACTAGTTAAGCAAATGACCAATCTCACATTTTTGCTTCAGAAGACGTGAACTGCACCTAGCATTCACAACATCAGTCTTAGTTTAAAGGCAGGAGGAATGGGCTGTCATAAACCCAATCCAAATTTCTTGATATGAAATAGCAAGCTAACAAAATTATGGAGTACATGGGTAAAGTGATGATTTGCCTCATTTGAATTTGAGGATAAACAACTTACACAAAACCAACAGCTTTCTTGAGGAGAGACATAATTCGTGTCCTCACTGAATCGTAGGCGCTCAGAAAACCACTATGAACCTGAAACAGTCATTCAATACCTAATTATAGCAGTAAATAATTAAAATGCTTAAGAGTTAAACCTACAATAAAATTCAAGAAGAGGCTTACTTGAACTTCTTGCTTGAAGTCACCGCCAATCCTCTCAGGGTTTAGCCTAGAAGAGCATTAAGTTATTTCAGCATAATCTTGAAAACTGGAGAAAACAAGCAGGGGATGGATTGTGGGTGATAATAGTAATCTATATTTACAAGACACTAGGACAGTCAATTTTTTGGGCAGTTTCTCGCAGCTCTCTTGATCATATCACCAATTCATTTCAACAAGATTTACCACAATTGCCACAAAATGCTCCTGTCTACAGTGAGGTATGAGGGATTCGAATGTACGCAGCTTTTTGTGTTCAAACACGGAATGAGTATTTCTAGATGACCAAGTAAAAAAGGTGCATTAAGAAATTTAGCGACCATCTGCTGCTACAAAATCTGAGCGCATACAGTTTAGTACTTCCTCCCATTCTTTGGTTTCATACGCTGTAAATTTGGCACAAATTTTAAGGAAAACTGTTACCCCTCATTATTCTTCCTCTTTTCACTGCTTCTCTTACCCCCTAATCTTCCTCCATCACTGCAACCACCCCATCGTCATCACCTACCGTCGCAACCCCATCACGTACCGCCCCAGGCGCCCCTCACCCACCGCCGCCACCCCAGCACTGATGGTATGCTGAGATCCCAAACACTGACTCCCTCAACCCTCCCTCACCAGAAGCCCTTACCCACCCTCGAACCACCTCCAAGCCCCATCCACGAAAAGTCGAAAACAGCTTCCCACGCATGAAACCACCTCCTCAATCCACGGAAACCACAGGGTTTTTGTGCTTGGGGGTTAGGTTTTCCGAGTTTGGGTTGGGTTTCACGTGGACGATGACATGGTGGTGATCAAGCGAGGAGATTAGCGTCGTGGAGTTGAGGCGGCTTTATGGGGGAAGTGGATGTGGTCGCGGTCTGATGGTGGTTCCTAAGGTGAAAGTGATGGTGGGGTATTCGTGATGGTGGGGAGGTTGTGGTGGTGGTCAGGAGTTAGTGGTTAGGGGAAGGTCTTGGTTCGACCTGGTGTGGTGGGCTGAGGCTTAATGGAGGCAACAAAATCGGTCCATGGTAAGTCCAAAGGCGGTCGGGGGTGGCGCGCTTAAGGCACTGGTTTCAGACCCAATCCAAGGTTATATTGGATGCAGAGGAGTTTGGTACGCAAGTGTAGCACAGTCCCATGAAGGGTCCAGACCCCTGGGGAGACACATGGTGTGTCGGTTAAGGGGAGGTTAAGACTTGCTGATGGTTGGAGTCCCAAAATCGATTTTATACTCCTAACACTATATACATCAAAATAAAAGGTCCATTGTTTATACCACTCCATAATATAAGAAATTTTGCAACATACTTTGTTAGTTAAATTATTATTAACTAAAGTGTGTAATCACTAATTGAAAAAGACAACCCGAACACTACATCGGAAATTGAATAGACACTCAACCCGACCCGACCCGACCCGACCCCATCCAGATTTTGAGCCTATTGACTCATTTGCTAGGTCTAGTTGTGATGGACTAGATTGGAGGTGTTGAGGGAGGGGGCAAGGGAGGTAGGGAGTATATCAGTATAAGGAGGGGTTGTTAATATGATGAGGGTTATATTAGTAATTTTGCGGGTTTTTGCCATTAAAGAAATTGTATGAATCCAGTGAACAGGCTAAAAAAGGAATGTGATATGAATCCAGAAAATGGGAGGGAGTACATGATTTTGCTCTATTGCATCATATATTACCAAGCCAAAGACTAGTGAATCATTTTGCTCCATTGAAAATGGAGAGATCCTTGAACCATTACAAAGAAACTCCCATTCCTCGGTAACTCCTCCATTAAAGCAGAAAAATGGTCCAAATACCCTACAATGACCCCCTACAATGACCGGGAATCCATAATAAGAGAAAATAATATTCCAGTGACTCCGTATCAAGTTCAACAAGTCTCCTAAGTTATTGTACCGTAATGGCGAGACATAGCATTTATGAGGTGAATGGCTGAATGCTACCAAGAATACAATACTCTCTTTTTCACTCAATAAGCCTCATTTTCTGTTTTCGCTCTTTTCTCTCATTTAGCCCAATTTTCCATTTTCACTCTTTTCTCTCATTTAGCCCCGTTTCTAAAAAGTAATAACCTTTTTATAGTGAAATTATATACATCTATCCTCGTGCACTTTTTCATTTTACAAAAATGCTATCAACTTTACCCACTTGTCTAAAACTAACCCAATTATAAAAGTTAAAATGACTAAAATATCTCTAATCCCTTTCCTCCTTTTTTGTCGCTCCAAAGACTTTGTGCCCAAAATGACATATTGAATGAACATGAGTGAAACTAGTTCTTAAAAAAAACCAATAACCATATATGAAAGATCTCACACTATCCTAGACTTCCTAACACAAGAATTTGTTATTAAAAGTATCACTCCACAAATGTGTTCATCACAGAAAATAAAAACCACCAAAGTAAATAGTAAGGATTATTTCACAAGAATAATCCATCTTATATTAATCCATCCTACATATTATCTCACAATAATATGAAGTATCATTCTAATTGATCTAAAAGGTCATTTTTAGTCTAGTCATCGGAAGTTAAGTAGCAGGGTTGGCTACTGTGAAGCTTCTTCAAGTGTGGGACATTCTGGATCGTGGGAAGTGGGAACTGGGTCGATTAATTGGGAGAGAAAAAGAAGAATTAAAAGAAATAAAAGCGGTTGTTAAAGATGAATGCTGTTGGAGATTGTCTTCATAAGGATTTTTTGGGGAATTAGAGGGTTTTGACGATTCGGAGACACCATCTGACTCCATTGTTGAAGTACAAGAAATGTCGAAATAGAAGGGGAACTCCATTGTTGAAGTACAAGAAATATCGAAATAGAAGGGGAAGCAAGGCAAGTGACTAGTGAATAGAAGATGCAGTGTTTCTGGAGATCTTGGCTTGGAGGGGTTTCTCACCAGCTTCTATGTTCTAATCTAATCCATTACCAAAAGGCAGAGAGATCGAGTAGGACTCAAACAGCAGCAAATTGGGGATTTAGAGAATGAAACCATGAAAATAGTTCGTTCTCAGAAATCTACATCCGTCATCGGCATCGTTTTGAATCTCCCTCTACAGTTTCTCTCCTCACCTTAAAGATCGCCTCGAAGATTTTGAAATCTTCGCCACTGATCGTCTCGGGGGCCACTTTCTCTCCATTTTCTCATTCTTTTCATCATTACATCGCCAATTTCACAATCAATTTAGGGTTTTGTCAGTTATAATTGGGTTATTTTAGGTAATTTTAGTGTTGAAGGGAATTTCTGACGGCCTTTGTTGCGCCTAAAACCCGACGAAATGGAAAAATTGGTAAACAAATCTCTGAAATATTAGTCCAATTTGATACGGTTAAAAATGACGGTTCAGTGGTAATTCTTGGTGTTTGTCGTCTGGTGATGGTGGAGTTACAAGGTGTTTGGGGATGGGTGTTTGGCGATGGTTGTTGGTGTTTGTGGGTGTGGGTGTGGGTGTTGGTGTTGGTGTTGGTGTTGGTGTTGGTGTTGGTGTTGGTATTGGTGATAGTGTGGCGGGTTAAGCAGCTTGGTGGTTGTGTTTAGTAGTTGACGATGGAGGACAGGACACAGAAGGAGTATGTAGTGGATGAAGTAAATGAATAAGGAGAAGAAAGGCAGAATATAAAGGTAAAAAGAAGGGACCGGAATTAGCAGGTCACTTAAGTGGCTAAGTGCAAACTATGAAGGTTGTGTAATAGTTCGTATTATTGTGAGTTAACATGTAGGATGGATTAATATAAGATGAACAGCAATAGGATGGATTATTCCTGTGAAATAATCCTAGTAAATATTGAAAGTATTAATCCCCAAATAGGAAGACCAAAGTTGGAGAACTACAAGCACAAGTAAACCGTCTCCACACCCACAACAATCCAAGATGGTAAGTGAAAACTATGTCCTCTATATAAAAAAATTACCCTGTCGGAGCTAGCATTAAATCAGTCATCAGGTCCTTCCATCTTGCCTGAAAGGCCAAATGATCAGAATATCTTACGAAAGCTATAACTGTACTTGATCATGAACTGCTTTAAAACCTACTTGTTCGGTGCCTCTAAACGCAACTACTAATCTTTTCCTCATGGGATCACGCCAAATAGCAACCTGCGCTTCTTATACTGTTAATCATCCAGATGTCATAGTAGACAACATGGTAAGAAGAGTTCACCAAAAAACGGAACTTAAGAATATTTGCAAGCAGCAATAGAAAAAATAAAATTGGAAACTTCAAATATACAAACGAACAAAGATGTTACCTGTGTATCCGTAGATGAATTATCCAAAAAACAAATCTTCTCAAACTCTGATTTAATCAAACTTGGGTGCCCTAAAGAACTGGCAAGCATTGCCCAAGCTTCCATGGCAGTCTCTGCAGTTGAAAAGAGGGCCCTCATTTCTTCAGCCCTCGTCTCATCCAAACCCTCAAGTCCATCACTCCGAAAATAGTCTAAATCATCATTGTCTTCTTTTATTGAACTATAATTTTCATTCTCAGTGTCATCCCCGTTCTTTGGTTCCTGATTTAACTGAGGAACCACAGTTGATAAAACCATTAGAGCACTGAAAATTGAGTCTGTTTGTCTCAATATGTCTTCAGTTGCCTTCTTAATATCAGGAAGTGAAGTCTGAATCTTCCCAATATTCAGAAGGCTGGATTCCGCAGTTTTATCATCACTGCTAGTGGTAGGGTCCTGAATCTCCGGCGAGGCAAGCCCTGACTCAATATAGCCAACTTCTGCCACTTCCCTTGACTGAGAGCCAATCTTCTTAATTATATCCAACCCATCCCACTTCATACTATCAGGACCAGAGATGCCCAGTTTCTGAACTACATTTTGACTAATAGCATCTGCAAAGCTTTTCCAGAAATGGTTGGTTGACTGTGTAGTGTCATCAGAGTTTCTCACTGAACTTCCTAGGGCATTACTTCCGTCATCAGACCTCAGATTATCAGAGGCAGTTTCAGATAGATAGCTCGACGACTGTGGTTCTTTCAACTCATTTGATGACTCATCTGAATCCACAATTTCTTTGGGATCATAATTAACAGTATCTGGCAACCAATCTTTTTGAAGGTACGTCTTGTTCAGTGATTTTAGCTGGCCAAATGCATATTGCACAAATTGGCCCGCAGGAACACTTTCAGATCCAGTAAGCAATTTTACAGCAGAATCAAGATTGTTTTTTCTTAGAAATTCAGAAATAAAGGGTATCCGCCACCACTTTTTATCTTCATCTATTTCGTCAAAACTTTTATATTTTACCTGTAACACATGACAAATTAGCTAATATCCTAGTAATCAGCGTACATGCTCAGAGAAAAGTTCTATGCATATAAAGGAAGCTCCGCAATTCTATTAGAACGTGAGAGTATACACTCTTCTCTGGAGGTAAGGCACGGAATATACATCAATCAGCTTGTTGTTTTCCCATAGACATATACAAAAAAAAAAAAAAAATGAGGTTGCATTGGGAGGATCTCTTAACAGCACACAAGATGTTTCCAGATGATATAGATAGAGTCTTCCATATCATTTGCATGAATCAAGGCATTCTATTCAATCTGGTTTATGTATCCATTACAAAGAATACCCGTAAATCCGTAATATAGAAAAAGACTCTTTCGAATATGTATACTATGATCAGACCTATGAACTTGATACAACATTCCACTGGACTGCTAGTTCCTAAATTAAAAACTTACCTCCAGTTGTACCTTTCCACCACCTCCCATGCCTTCCAATTCAACCAGCAACTCATGCAAATTACCTATACAAATACAAATATACTTTAATCGTCATAGCCTGACTGCATAAATAGTGTCTTACATTACTATATTGTTAGCTTTGAGAGTGTTAATCACGGCAACGGATCAAAAAAGTTGCTGATAAATCTAGTGGGAGTGTGGGACAGAGAGATTTCAATTTCTAAACTCTCGTCATTTTAAACTGTGAGCCCTGATGCAGTGAAGCCGGACAAATGGCAGGAGACAACTTTGATGTCTATGGTACAGCTCTTTGTTAGGATAGTTACCTCCGTGACAATAAAAAAAGTTGATCCCAAGTAAACCCTTGAAAGCACAACGGCTGGCAAGTCAATTTCACTTGATTACAATAACAGTATCACCCTAGTGCTTCAAGGGCTCCCACAAATTGCGATTGTGAGGTGAGGCCTGAGGGAGGTCGGGTGTGTGCAGCCGATCCCCTTTGTTAATAGCACAAAAAATTGTTTCCAAGTGACAAAAATGAAAATTGCTGAAATAGCATCGAATAGTGCTCCACCAATTCAATCCATTCAACCAGTGGGGCCAAGCACAGGTTTTAAGGAAAATCACTTAAAATGGCAAAAGGTCTCAAATACCCTTTTACTTAGAGGTTAACATTTTGCTTAACATTTTCACCTTTCTCTCTCCTGTCCCACCCCTTAGCTGCCTTCTTAGTTCTTAATCAGGCCACCGACAAAGGTTTTGAGGGGTTGGATGGTGGCGGCAGTGGAGGCGTCTGGTGGTGGTGGCTACCGAGGGGTTGGGATAGTAGACAAGAAATGTGGATAGGGGACTTAAATTTTAAGATGTTAAATTAAGTTAATTATTTGGTTTAGTGAGGTAGATTAAGAATTATGATGTCCCAATGCATGACGATTTATGTATTAAAAGGTTTGTGATATGGTTAGGTTGGTCCACCTTTTTTTTTTGATAAAAACGGAAACGATAGAGTGTATTAGATTGTATTTAAGGAAGTGGGTGGATTGGGTTGGATTGTTTTGGAGGAGTACTTCACAATAAAAAATAAAAAAGCGCGTTAATTTAGTATAAGCTATTTCACTTTTTTCCATCATAACGAGAAATCAGAACCAACAAATAACGAGTCTTTGAGGCTTCATTTTAAATGAAAATAGTTCCACTCGATAAACAAAAGAATTGAAATATGAAAACTTTCTAATATTAGCAGCAGCCATGGAAGCCAAAAATAAAAATTGAGTACAGCCATTCTTTAAGATAGTAAAAGTAAAGAATATAAAAAAAAAATAACATTCTCACCATCACATAACTTTTCTACATTAAGACCTGCGTTTCCCATTCGTTTGTGTGGAGTGACAAGATTTGCATCCCAGGCTGCAACCTGCAATCCATAACACTTATTACTTGCCAGAAATTGAACTTATGATGAAATTACTTGTGACTACCGGCACGAAGAATGGACTTAACTGGACAGAAATAGAATGATTTATCCAAACAGTTTGAAGCTTATAATGTGTATTTTAGTGTAGAGGTCTCATGTGACTTAGCACTGCCTAATTTATAGTATGACGCAATGCAAACTCGTAATAAAGATAAGCGATACAAAATAGAGTCTCCGATACAAAAATTTCAGTGTACATATACTTGTTACTGACACACATCAATATGATGATGAGAATATAAACCAGAAGCACAACCGAGTCTTCGTGGTCCAAGATAATAAAATCATCAATAGGACCGCAAAAGTCACCGAATGGGTCACCTTCAGACGGCCTTTGCTGAGGTTAAGCGAATTTGGTAACCCATGGGGGGCTACAAAGATGCATAGCTTCATTGATGTGGATTATAAAAAAAACCACACTTGAAAAGTGTTTGATCATAGCTCACGCATGCTAATACATTTTCTTATGTGAGAATGGATTACTATAAATCAACGTATTAAAAGCACATACAGCAAAACTAGTGTGATGTTCACTCTAGCAAACGAATTCCTGTTTTGTATCCTTATTTTAAGAAGCGTCACAGAAAGAGTATTTAATATGATATAGAATACAAGTAAATGAGATACATCTATGTATTAGGTGCACATCAGATGAAAAATATAGTAGACATGTAGTACTCACCTTTGTACGAATTTGACAAAAGATGCAACATATGACATATTAACCTCCTCAATAAGTAACACTACTTTCTAGTTCTCTTTCCACTTCAAACTCCTTCAAAGTAATACTCTGTTTATTTTTTTTCCAATCTAAATCCATGCCAATTTCTCCTTTCGTGTGCTCTTTAAAATTAATTACTCCCTCCATTTCACTGTGTTCTTTCCATATTCCATTCATGAAAATTTCATCTTGCCTTCCCACATTAAAAATTTCAAGTTCAGCAAATTTTATTAGGGATCAATTTAAGAGATTGGCTTTATGAGGTTTTCATATTTATAAAACTGCCACTCATTAATATTGTACAGTTGAACTAATTAACTACTAATAGAAACCCAAAAATTTAACCTCTCACTTCCTCTCTCCTCCCTATACCCATTTCCAACTTTCCTATGCTTCTCCACCCGTACAATAGGCGACCTGAACCATCAAGATGTCTGATCATAGTTTGTTCTATCTACCCTAATTATTTCGATATGCACTACAACTAAATTTATATATTTGGGCCTTCTTAATTTCCCACCAATCAGCACCAAAGAGTAACGCTGCATGCTGGTCTGCTAGTAGTTTGGTAAAACTTCTCTTTTAGTTTGACCATCCCTTCCCGTAACAAAAACGACACACCTCACCATTTTGACAACGCAAAAATGATACTGAGAAGTATGTATCCATCTATCTCTCCACTACTTAATATTATCGGCCAAGGGTAGAACCAAGTTATAATTTTAACCTTTTAAGCGTAACTTATGTACCAATCTACAACTTCTGAAGTAGATAAGGTTGCACTCAAAATAAAGGTTGCACTCAAAATAAAGGTTGCACTCAAAATAATTCTCTTAGTTTTACTTAATCTAGAACCTCTTACCTCTAAACAATACCTTCAAATTTATAGCTAGTTTAAATTTTGTTTACTCATTGCAAGACAGTTTCATGTGCAATAACAGACACTATGATACCTGAAGAAGAGTGCTAGGCGGAAGTTTGATGTTTATATTGAATTCTTCATCCCATGTAGGCTCTTTTGTCCTGATATCCAACGAAGCATACTTAAGAAAGAGATGATGGAGGTAGACACAAGGGAAAAGCTAACAAACAGAGTATGTTTTATTGCAAGCTGTCATCTGAAAGTTGAGGACACTAGCATTTAACCTAAGGTCACCTCCGCCAAAAACTGTTTTATGTCCCAACATATATGTGAATGTAAGGTAGTAAACACATACAACATTCTTATAGGAAGAAACCATACAGCCACCATATATCAAAGAATGATTGGTCAATACGCATTTAAGAATTACAAAGAAAATCTATAAAAAAAATCACCAACCCCCATTTGATTTTACTTTTAGCTGCTTGACCATCAAACTCCATCACAATGTATGGGTCACTTGTTCCCTGAAATGAAAACAGAATGGTCGAGAAAACAGAGTAATAATATATACTGAACATTCCAGCAATTGAAAGTAGAAAAAGCATCAAGTCGATTTGCCTTTCTTTTTCCTAAAGGGGACAAATAAGAACCCTAAAATACACTGAAACATAGAAGTACACAACCAATAGGTATAGTAACTTCCAATCACAACAAACAGGCAAAGCTTACAAACCCAAGGATCCATTGCAGGGAAACTAAAGCCCTTTTTGAGCTTTATGAACAGTTGGCCATCATATATTTCACGAACAAATGACCTGCAAAGTTCACAAAGATGAATGTTCATTATTTTCTATATATTTTAGTTTCATTTATATTCAATACAGCCTACACTATGCAATGCAGCCTGAAGCGTAAAACAACATGAACTTATTAAAGAGAGGGGCAATCAGTTATCAAGCAACACAACCAGTAGAAATACCTAAAGTCAACATTACCCCATGAGCCTGAAAAGAAGCTCTCACAACAGTACAGGGACAAGTATATACCGGTTTAATCAGTGGTTCTCTCTACATATATATAATATTATGTGATCTTCTCTTAAGTGGCTCCTATTAAGTGGTTTACCCGCTTGTGATATGTCACATTGACAAAATAAGAAGGGAGGCCACTACTTTACAAACCAATGAGTTACTCCTATCACCGATTGGTTTTAGGATGCAACGTCCTTAGGCTTATGAAGTGGTCTATCTCCTCTTTATAGGTGTGGCACGTACCATTTTCATGAATCGAACATCTCAATTCTCATAAAGCCTTCTAGAACAATAATCAAGGTTCATTTCATCAATAGATTTGATGAAATTACCTAGGACATCAGTATATAACTGCTTATGCAAGTTTTGCGCATAATTTTGAATTAAAAGCTTAGAGACATGACGATGCTGATGAGGATGCAAGTGTGTTTGATGAGGATAATTGGGCGTCGGTTGTTGATAATGGTGCTGATCAGAGGTTGCTAATGAAAGATGAGGTTCAAGATAAGAATAGGAGAAACAATTCTATGAGGTGACTACATCTGCATACATTGTCAAGGATCGACGTCAAATTTCAATACGAAAGCAAATTCTCTAGCAAAATATTTTAATTTTATGGACGAGTTCACCCAGCTGTGAACCTAGACAGGACATCAAGGTAAAGAAGGCATTAAGAAGGGGGAGGGGGGGGGGGGCACCATTGGGCATTCAGATCATTGACTAATCAAATAATGAATTCAAAATGGAAACCCAAAAATGATAGTGCCATGAATAAAAACTGGTAGCTATGGTAACATGAGAAATTCTCGGTACGCAGGATGTACCACATTATAGTACACTCTAACCAATGAGAATATTAGATTTGAAAACATTTACCATATCTAAGTAATATAACAACGTAGAATCTTAGTAGTATAAAAAATGAGGCTTCTCATTGGCTAGGGTGTACCATTATGTGGTACACCCGGTGGACCTAAGAATGTTTCATGATAATAGTATGTACCGAGTACACTAGACCACTAGTAACCTCGATGCAACACACTTTCCTTGATTTCAACACAATTTGATGTGCGACTTTTCAGTTTAACAAAGTTGACTATCAAGAGCGCTAATAAGTACTCCCTCCAAGTCGCTGTTTTGTTCCCCTTTCTTTTTTGGACAAGAAATAAGAAAATGGATTTGGCCCACACAAAACACATTACCCCACATGCCATTGAATTTGGACCACACAAATCAACCCAAAAAAAGGAAAGAGGGAACAAAACCCGACTAGCATGAAAAGGGAAAGATGGAACAATACACTGACTTGGAGGGAGTATAATCTTTGACCATTCAACAAAATCATTTATAGTGAACAATTTTTCTGTTGAAGATACAGTCGTGTGTTCCAGAAAGTCATCTCCGACATTCTAACGGCGAACAAGAGAGAACTGGATAAATCTACCAAGCAGTGATGTTATGATCCCGAGCAAACATAACATCAGTTTTCCAATATCAATTCAATAAAATATTTATGTCAACTTCAGTTAGCAACATAAGACTCGCCATACCAAAAGCATTAACGATTGTTGAAGATTCAACCCCTGAACAAAGTTGTGGCCTTCAATTTATAAAGCCTACAAGTAATTAAATCTACTCCTAACGAGAGTTACCACATAAATCTAACAGAACTACTTTGAATCTTATTTCTAAAAATCAGCTAAATAACGCAGACAATCATTTATCCAATTCAGAAGTAAAATTGTTTAGCAAATCATCACATACTCCGAAAGATAGACCGTCTTACAACCAACTGCATCAAATTCCTGCCTCTCCAAATTATCCTGCAACATATGAACATTATTTTTATCAACACACTATTATCTCAAGTCATCCAACAAAATCAAATTGCTGATACTTTCAGCATAAATTGCAGATGTTAATAATACTTCTGCCAAATCAAATTAGGTCAGCATCAACTTTGATAACATCCATCTCAACTAGAATAACAAATTAACATGAGAATGTAGATGGTATCATAATCTAGGTTACCAGCTTCGCTTAGTTACCTACCGAATCGCAAATTGTTTTGCAAGAATTTGAAGGAGTATAAATCAGAAGGAGCTTTTTGAAGTGATTTTCTGGTTAGTTTTAATTGGTTGAGTTGTTTGTCGCATAACAATACAGGGGATGGGGGATTCGAACTTGGGACCCGTTGTCCACAATATGTCCGCCTTAACCACTACACTAAAACATCTCTGGAAAACTAGTATAGTTGTGGGATAAAGGAAAGTGAGATGAAAAATAGAAGGAGAAGAAAAGAAGGTACATACAGGAGGAGTGGTATAAGCTTCGAAGGCGAAACCAGCAAGAATGACGGCAAGATTAATATCGAAAGGAGGACGATCACTGTCATCACAAACGCCATTGTTGCTATGGAGCTCCGAGTTCGATCTCGCAAAACAACGGACACCGAAGCAACAACGATTAGATAAGGGTTGATGTTGGCGTCGAGCTGAGATTAGGCGACAATCCCTAAAATTGATGCGTAAAGGAAAGCGGCGGCGACGGTGGTGGTGGTGGTGGGAGGAGTAAGAGGAGGATGAAAGAGAAAATGGGTGGTAGAGAAGACGGAGGTTGAGTGAAGCAACCATGGCGATGTCAACTGGGGAGTGATGGAAATTGGTGCTGCCTTTTGCGCCAAATACAAAGTGCTGTCGTGTGTCGTACACGTCAACTCATTTTCAGGGACAACCGAGAATGTTCACAAATCACACAAACTACTCTTAAAACCCAAAACTAGTTTGACACCAGTTACAAATTAATTTAGGAAAATGATTTTTTTTCGAAACTACCTTATATTTAGGGGTATTTGTAAAAATATTACCTTATATTATTATTTTTGTTTTAGACTACCTTTGTTTTCTCATTTTTTGGTCAAAAACTACCTATGCCGAAAGTATGGTGCGATTTGGTTGGTTTAGTGACATTAACCTATCTTATATGACTTTGTTAACATCAAATAACAATTATCAACTCTGTCCAAACAACAATTTAACTTCAGATAAGCAAAATTTATGGATTTCACATTTCAATAATAACTACAAACATCTATTAAAGTTAAATGTAAGTACATCATGACTTCCCAAAATCGGGCCTAAGTAAGATTACAACATAAGGGGGTGTTTGGTTCACCCAATATAGGTATGAGGTATGAGTTTGGAATGAACCAAACCCATACCATGTGTTTGGTTGACAAAATTGAAGGTTTGATACCCATACCTCAAACCCATGAGGTATGGGATTCTCATACCCAGGGAGGGGGGTGGGTATGAGATTGATACCCATGGTATCAAATTACAAATATTAAAAAGTGATAAAAACAATTGTAAAAAAAATCATTTTATATATTTATTTGATTAAATTTTCTCTACATGATTTAATAGTATAAAAATTATTATTAAAAATATTGTATTTTGAAAAGTTTTTAACTTTGATTAATTTCTAACCCCAAACCCCCAAAATTGAACCAAACACAAGGTATGAGGTATCAAATTCCAACCCGATACCACCCAGGTATGATTCCCGATTCCAAACACATATCCACGCGTGAACCAAACACCCCCTAAAAGAGTCATGTGAGATAGGTTAAAGCCGGAAAACAGACCAAATATGTCTAGACTCTTACCGTAGGTAGTTATTGACCAAAAATAAAGAAAACAAAGGTAGTTGAAAAAAAAAAAAAAAATATAAGGTAGTATTTTTACAAATGCCCCTAAATATAAAGTAGTTTTTGACAAAAAACCCTTAGGAAAAATTACAAATAACCACTATATATTTACGTTTTTTTTTTTTACAAATTACCACAATGTATTTAATTTTTTACAAATAACCCTTCAACTTCACCGTATACTCCCGATCACCACCGTATTTTTACCCCGAGCATAATTTTTCTTATTTCCGACTTTTTAAGTGACGATTTACGCGGGATACCAAGATTGCCCTCATCTAATCATACTTACACAACAATTTCCCCAATTCATCACCCAAATAACACAACATTTTCCCCAATTCAATTAAGAACCCTAAACCTCAAATTCATATAATATAAATTTGTGTTAAATAGTATGTTGATTGTAGCTCCTAGATTAACTTATTTTTAGTGTGGCTGCTTGTTGGACCATATAGTTATATGATTTGTTTTGATAATGACAAGTGTGCTTTGTTACTCTTTGCTCGTAATCGTTTGTTAGTCTTTACTAGATTTAATAAAGGTTACAATAATAGCAAGCCATGTTATAGCATTCGGGGCTATAACTTTGAATTTGTGAAGCATCGTTGAAATAATGTTATAGTTGTTTGAGCTATAACATTGAAGATTCTTAAAACATCACTGTGACTATTTCAATCACAAGTATGATGATCACTCAAGCAAAAGACATGATCAAGTCTATAAGAAGCTCAAGATGAAGAGCCTATGATCAAGATGAAGAGATGATCCTACTACTGAAGATCTCCAGGAAGATTAGCTAGTATAGGACATCATCTAATAACGATATCTTTGGAAGTAATATTGGGAAGGTAAAGTTATAACTATCACATATAACTTTACTTACCAAGTGTGGGCATGGGCCACCTGCGACGCCCAGCCGATCTGTGGACGTGACAACAGTCTGAAAACCACGCTCGGTGGCGTAAAAATGCTTTCGACCGAGTCGCTTTAGATCGGTCGATTTCGTCTCGGCAATGGTCTCAAAACGATGCAAGAGATGTTCGGAGTCGCCACCAAGCATTTGTGGGATGCTTGGAACCCGTTCGAATCCACTTTATACCTAGGTCAACCAAGGCAAAAGCGGTGTTTGACATAGGTACTAAATATAAGGAGTCGTCCCTCTTTAGTATCCTATATATAGAATGACTCTCGTTCGCCCTGGATAAGATGTGACGCCCCGCGATAAAGCGGAAAAATAAACTACTAAATACATGCGGAAAATGAGAAGTTTTTAAAACTTTTATTTAATAGATAGAGTTTAGCATGCGGGAGTGATAAGTGCATAATTTACATTATTTTACCCCTTAGATTAGCTCCATTTTACATGTCATTCAGCACTTATCATAGTGTTTTGAGCTAATATTTGTTATTCTAGTTGCAATTGCTTGTTTCCACATGTTTTGTAGGAGGTTTAGCTTTTAGGAGCTAAAATCCAACAAAGATGCAAGCTAGAGTGCAAAAGCTAAGCAAGACCAAGTATTGGACTAAGTGCATGAAGTTGCATGAGTTTTTGCATGAAGATTTAATGGATTGAAGTAAGAATTAAAAATGAAGTCAAATGCGATGTCAAGCCCAAAATGAAAGTCCAAATTAAGGTGAAAGCATTGGATGCTAAGAATAATAAACATTATCGGGTGATTAAGGGAGCATTAAAGCATGAACATTGGATCCCTCAAGCATTAAAACGAGAATTGAAGCCAAAATGACCGGATAACCACGCCCCCGATCGAGGTTGACCTCCTCTTGGAACTTTACGTTATGCCCCTATTTTCTTATAAATAGGGGCCTTAATCCGTCATTAGGATCATTTTTTTTCTCACGTCTTTCATACTCTATAATAGCCTTAAGCAATATTCTCTCATTAGTTTTCATATTTTAGTTTCAATATTGTTAAGCATTTGATTGTTAAACATTTGGTTATTCAAGCATTTGGTTCTACTTTGTTCTTTGCAATTCAAGTTCCATTTCCATTACGGTATTCCTAATTCTAGCTTACTATTTTACATTTCTATTTTAGTTGTCACATAGTTTATCATTAGCACTTTTATTATATCACATTAGTATTGATGGGGCATATTCTGCACCCGTTGACCGAGTCAACATATTGAGCAAGGTCAAAGATATCCACAACAAGTCAACGTATTAGAGATGACCCTAACGCGACTGTCGGCTGTGTCACTTGGGTCTCGGCTAGGCAACTAGCCAGCCGGGAGGCATATCCGCGTACTCACATCCAAGTCCCCTCGGCATGGAGTCAACCAGGCCAGCCGGCCTGCCATGGGTCCCTCGGCCGAGGGTAAGATAGTCTTTCCACCTGCTCTGCCACTTGGCCACTTGGCCACTACGTGACAAAAGGTGAAAGTCTATAAATACTCCTCAACCCTCATTGAGAAAACGATCCAATAATCGACAACTCATCCATAAACTCACTATTAATCTGGTATAAACTCCCTTATCTTTCTACAATATACTTTGCTAAGTAACACACAGCTTAATCCCTTTAAGTTTACTGACTTGAGCATCGGAGTGAGTACGCTCGGTACCAAGCCGAGCCCTCAGTTTGTTCATCTTTACAGGAGAGACCGAAAGGAAGAGACAAGCAAAGACGTCATTCAACAAGCTTACGTGGTCACAAACTCTGCTCCGGAATTACACCCGGAACAATTGGCGCCGTCTGTGGGGATTAGATACTAAAAGCTAATCACCTACCTTACCCAAAACCAAAAAAAAAAAAAAAACCATTCAAAGAGCTAAGAAAATGTCAAAACAGCCAGAGCTTGTGAGTGTAGAAACTGAATTCTACCAGGACGACACGTTCCCTAATTCTGAGATCGGGCAGTCCTCCACCGGCCGAATCACTGAGCCGGTGAAGTACGGGATGCCAAGAGAGCGTAAACACCGCTTCCCACCGGCCAAAGTCTTTGTCATGGGACATGTGGTCGATGCAACCAAACCGAAGTTATTCCTGGACTCGATGGGCGTACGCCGTCACCCTGTCACGACGACGGTGACGGCAGCGCCTCCACTGGTGACCAGGGCCCACAAAGTGACTCCGAACAACTTGATCGGAGTAATACAAGGAGCTGGGCACGCAAGGACGCCGGCGGAGCCCGTGTTGCCAGTGGCAGACCAAAGTCCTTCCCCCACTCGTGGGAGGACAGCGTCGCCGCGGCAATAACGAGGCCACCCCCGAAGAAATGAAAAAGAAGTCCGACTCTCCAAAGTCGGACAACAAGAAGCCCTTCCCGCCACGGGGAGAGAAGCCGGACTAGGATTGCGAGGAGCCGATCGCCACGTGTCATTCGGCACGTGGTCAGACAGCCCCTCAATGCCTTTGTCCTCAAAGTCCCGGTGCCGACCAAACTGAAGCTGCCACTCCTATCATACAAAGGGGATAGCGACCCAACCGACCACGCCGAGGCTTTCGAGTCGTACATGTCGGTATGGGAGCAGCCTGATGAGGTGTGGTGCCGAGTCTTCCCAACGACCCTCCATGGCATGTCTCAGAGTTGGTACAAGGGGATACCTAATGGCTCGGTGTACTGTTATGCCGACCTAAGGGACAGTTTCATAGCCCAATACGCTTGTAACAAACGAAGGGCCGTGGAGACATCAGATCTCCTGACTATCCGACAGGGGGAGGACGAGTCCCTCCGGAGCTACGTCAAGAGATTCGACGCTAAGGTTCAGCAGATTCGTGAGCCGAACACCGAATCGGCGGCCTTCGTGACCGATGAAAGGCTCGCCGAAAGGCGAGTTCAAAAATGAGCTCATCAAGTGCGAGGACCTCAACCTAGACTCACTTTGAAAGATGGCCGACCGAGCCATAAAGGTGGAGGACTATCACAAGACCTGGGTAGGCCACGGTGAAGCGGGCACCCGAAAGGAGGAGCCGCCGGGACAACGTAGACGAAGGACGCCGTGACATGAATAGGTCACTACCGAGAGATTTAATAGGAAATGAACTCGGCGGGCGCCGGGGAGTTCGGGACCATACACCTCGAAGCGGCATGCAGTCTCTCACCCCCCGGTTAAATCACCGGCCAAGTCTTTGCCCTAAGTAAGAACGAAGGGCGAAATGGGCAAGGCCCCCAAGGCGAGGGGGACGGCGACCTTAGCGATTCCGCGACTACCACGGCCAACCCGGCCATAAGACCGACAACCGTCGGCATCGAGGAACGCCATCGAGGAGTTGATCCGAAAGGGGCCCTCGGCAAGTATGTAGCCGGAGGCCCGAAACAAGCTCCGACGGGGCGAATAGAAAATCGTATTCCGGAGGATGGGAGTGATCCAGGTTGTAACCGGAGGAAACGAGAACGGTGGGTCAACTAATGGGCACAAACGGCACTGAATGAGCTTACCAAGCCATCAACTTTGTGCCCAAAACAGCGACCCCCGCTTCCACCATCCCCGATATAACCATCGGAGAGAAGGACTACGAAGGAGTCATCGCCCCGCACAGCGACCCTCTCGTAGTCCACCTAGACATAGCCAACCACTTGGTCAAGAGGTGCCTGATTGACACAGGCGCCTACACAAACATCATGTTCAGGGAGTGCTTTCTCAATCTCGGTGGAAGATTGAAAACCCGAGCCCTCGCACCAACCCGCTATCTGACTTCTCCGGGCCGGCCTGGTACCCCGGGGTCAATCAGATCGCCGGTGATGTTTGGCAAGCAGATGCGGCCAAAAATGTTTGGTCTGAGTTCGTGGTTATTGATGGTTCGTCTGCCTACAATGTCCTAATAGGCCGGGTCACTTTGAGCGAGGCCGATGCAGTGATGTCCATCCGGGCCCTGACATTAATGTATGTTTCGGACCGGGGGGAAGCGCAAAAGCTCGTCTCAAAGGACGAAAGAGACGAGATTGTCAATGTCCAAATATCTGCCAGAGGGTGCAACATGCAATCCCTCAAAGTGGCGAAGAAGTCAGAGAAAGGGAAGAGCCCATCCTTACAACAAGAGGGTGATCCGATGAGCACCAACAACGTCGGCATGGTCGAAGGAGCCCAGACCGAGGAAGTGGAAATTGACCCAGGGCGCACCGTAACTGTCGGTGTCGGCCTGGAGCCGAAATTCAGAGCCGATCTCCTAGACCTGTTGAGGAAGAACAAAGACGTCTTCGCGTACTCAGCCGCCGAGATGCCAGGCATGAGCCGGGAGGTGATCGTTCACAAGCTGAACGTACTCTCCACCGCTCGCCCTGTCAAACAGAAGATGAGGAACTCCTCGGCCGAAAAGGATGAGGCCATCAAGGCCGAGGTAGACAAACTATTAGAGGCGGGCTTTATCATGCCTTGTACTTACCCTGAGTGGCTAGCAAATGTTGTAATGGTAAAGAAGTCATCAGGGGGGTGGAGGATGTGTGTTGACTTCACAAATCTTAATAAAGCATGCCCCAAAGATTGTTATCCCTTGCCTCGATTAGATAGTTTAATTAACGCAACGGCAGGCTACACTATGCTGAGCCTGCTAGACGCCTTCTCAGGATACCATCAGGTATTCATGGCCGAGGAAGACATGCCTAAGTGCGCATTCATCACCATACACGGCACATACATGTATAAAATGATGCCGTTCGGTTTGAAAAACGCTGGCGCAACTTACACTAGGCTGGTGGACAAAGTGTTTCAAGATAAAAAAGGGCGAAACATCGAGGCTTACGTCGACGATGCTATTGTAAAAAGCAAGTCTGACAGCGAGCACTTGGCCGACTTGAGCGAAACATTTTGTTCACTAAGGAAATATAAGATGAAGCTTAACCCAATGAAATACAACTTCGGTGTCCGGGCCGGCAAGTTCCTGGCGTGCTTGTCGCGTGGGGAATTGATGCCAATCCGAGAGAAAGTCCAAGCAATACTAGACTGCCGGAGCCGAGGAATCGAAAAGAGGTCACGATGTCGATCGGGAGGATGGCGGCTCGCCGCCTTCATCTCTCGGTCGGCCGACAAGAGCACCCCCGTTCTTCAAAGTGTTGAAAGGGAATAAAGACTTTTCTTTGGGGGAGGAACAGAGTGCGGCTTTCAAACAACCGAAAGCCCACCTACTAACTCTCCCGACCCCGTCTGTGCCGACTGGGGAGACGCTATACCTATATCTAGCGATTACCTCGGCCACGGTCGGTCAAGGCCGTAATTGTCGTGAGAAGAAAACAAGCAAAGAACACCCAATCTATTTTATCACCATACACACGCCCGCCGAAAGAAATTACCCGCTGATTGAAAAGGCGGCCTTCGCCGTCGTCGTTGCCGCAAGGAAGTTAAAACCCTACTTCGACGCACATCCCGTGACGGTCTTAACCGACCAGCCATTGGAGAAAGCCTTAGAAAAATTCGAAAAATCAGGCAGACTTATCAAATGGGCAGTGGAGTTATCCGGCTTCGGCATTCAGTACAAGCCGAGGCCTTCGATAAAGGGGCAAGCACTTGCAGACTTCCTAGCCGAGTGCACATACCAAGAAGAATCAAATCCCGGTGTGTGGGAAGTATACACCGACGGGTCCTCCACGGCAAACAGCTCAGGAGCCGGCATCCTTATCATCAGCCCTAAAGGGGACGAGTTTGAGTACGTCTTGAAATTTACCTTCTCGGCCTCAAATAACGAATCCGAATATGAGGCGGTGATAACTGGAGTCGAGTTAGCTAGAGCTGCCGGGGCGGAGCATGTTGTGTTGAAGACAGACTCACTCTTAGTGGCTAATCAAATCAGAGGAGAGTATGAGACTCGAGACGATGGGATGATAAGGTACCTGGAGAGGGTAAAAGCGGACACCTCAAAATTGAGATCTTTCCAGATACAGTGCATTCCCAGATCTGAGAACAACCGAGCCGACGCTCTCTCAAAACTTGCCAGTTCAAGCATCAAGAATGTCAGTCGAACCGTCTTTGGTGGATATCGGGAATGCTAAAAGCATCACCGAGACCGTCGGCATGGTGGGCGACATCGAAGCCGAGACGAAGTGGATGACTCCGATAATGAAATAAAAACTGACAAATGAGTTGCCGGAGGACCGCAGTCTCTCGCAGAAGATAAGAAGGATCGCTGCAAGGTACTCAGTGTTCGAAGGAGAGTTATACAGAAGGTCTGTAATAAGGCTACTCTTGAAATGTGTCGGGCCAGCCGACGCGGAGCTAATACTGACAGAGATTCACGAAGGCATCTGTGGACATCACATGGGGGCAAGAACGCTAGCTCACAAAGCTCTCCGAGCCGGCTACTTCTGGCCCACCATGCTTGAGGATTCCAGAGCAAAGACCAAGAAGTGCAAGAATTGTCAGATGCATGCTCCGGTGATACATGCTCCTTCCCGAGACCTGCAACCGGTGCTTAGTCCCCTTCCATTTGCACAGTGGGGGATGGATTTACTAGGGCCATTTCCGACGGCCTCCGGAGGAAGAAAGTACCTAATTGTCGCCGTTGATTACTTCACCAAATGGGTCGAGGCTGTCGCGGTACCTGCCAAGACCACGGCGGCCGTAAGAAAGGTGATTTGGGAGAACTTCATAACTCGTTTTGGGCTACCCCAAGTCATGGTATTTGACCACGGCCGAGAGTTTTGGAGCGACATGGTGATGAATTGGTTGGAGGAGCTCGGAATCAAATTTGCATACTCCTCCGTCTGCCACCCTCAGAGCAACAGGCAGGCGGAAGTAGCTAATAAAACAATCCTAAACGGGCTAAAAAAGAAGGTCGAAGATCTAAAGGGAAGATGGGCTGATGAACTACCCGGCGTCCTGTGGTCACTTCGAACCACGGAGAAAGAAGCAACGGGGTATAGTCCATTCCACCTTGGCTATGGGTCTGAGGCCGTCCTGTCAATTGAAGCAGTGGTGCCGACATTCAGAACGCAAACTTTTGACCCAGTCGAAAATGAGGAAGGCCTGAGAGCCTCCCTAGACCTGGTCGAAGAAAGTCGAGACACGGCACGGCTCAACTTGGCAGTGTATCAAAATCGAATGAGAAGAGCATACAACCGTAGGGTCCACAAAAGGGACTTAAGAGTAGGAGATCTAGTCCTAAGAAAGTCAGCCGCCACAAACAAAGGAAACGTCCATGGAAAAATGACGGCCAACTGGGAAGGATCCTACAAGGTGGTTGAAGAAATGAGGCCGGGGACATACCGGCTGACGGACATGGAGGGTGTTCCTTTGATGAGCCACTGGAACACGGACAACTTAAGGAAATATTTTGTGTAGCAGCGGAGGTGTCCGAGACCGTTGTGGACACCCCAACACATGATTACACCTTATGAAGAATAATCCAAGTTCTCCATCAAAATACTTGTCCCCTCCATAGTCATGCTAGAATAGACGCCACGGCCAAAGCCGGGCAGTCACGCCAAATGCAGTTGATACTCGCGAAAGCGACCAACATGCTTAGGAACGTATAAGTACAGTTGAGACGCAATTCTAGCCGCCTCGGCCAACCGAAGGCCCGGCAGAGGAAGTGATCAATATGTCTACAGATACGAACGCTGTCGAGCCGTAACCTCGATTGCCTCGGCCAAAACCGGGAGTGACGGGGGCACAACGACCGATACGCTAATAGGAACGTATAAGTACAGTTGAGACGCAAATCTAGCCGCCTCGGCCAACCGAAGGCCCGGCAGAGGAAGCGATCAATATGTCTACAGATACGAACGCTGTCGAGCCGTAACCTCGTTTTACCTCGGCCAAAACCGGGGGCGACGGGGACACAACGACCGATACGCTAACATGTTCACAACGGTGGTTGGGAAGCGCAAATCGACCGCCCGGCTAAGACCGGGGTGGTGGAGGAAGCGACCGACATGCCAACATGTTTAAACGTTTAAGTACAATTGAGATGCGCCTTCTAACTGCCTCGGCCAAGCCGGAAGTAAAAACGAAAAAGCACTCAATATGTTGAAACGTAAGAAGACAACTTAATGGAGGCAAAATAAACAAACTTTATTAAAAATGTTTACAGGATGAGGCAAAACAAAGTCGACGGCCGTCCCCATAGGGATAGCCTAAACACAACCTATCAAAAGTTTAACAAAAACAAAAAGTACAAAGAAAAGGTTACGGACATAAAACTTGAAGCGCCAAAAGGATGGCGAGAGAGGAAAGGCTCAATAGTTGGCCCCGACAGTGAAGGCCGTCGAAGGGCCGGGTGAATCGGTGACGACCGCCCGTCTCCCTATGCTTGTTTTCGCTCGCCACCGGCGGCAGTGGCTTGAAAGCATCACCATCAGTGGGCGACCCAGAAGCCAACTTGGCAGCTTCACCTGCCTTTGCCCTCTCAGCTTCCTCCCTGACCGCCTTCACCTTTTCAGCATGGGTCGCCTTGGCCTCGGCCTCCTCGGTGGCCTTTGCCGCCTCGCCTTCTCCGCATGACCTTTGCCTCGCAGCGCCCGCCTTCTCATGAAGAAGCGGTCAAAATCTTGCCACGGGAAGGGGTCTTTAGGAAAGAGCTCTTTGATTACTTCCCTGGTAGCATCTTCGGCCTGGTCCCGTGCGGGCACACATGTTAGGGATGATGACGGTTTGGAGCGTCTCAATGTCCTTCTCCCTCTGAGCAAGGATGGCCTTTGTGTTCCGTGCTCCTTCTTCGCCTCGGTCGGATGCGGGGACTTCCATTTCTCCCTCTCGCTCAACCATAGCATCGTAACCGCCCCGAAACTTCTCTCTCTCCTCCCGACCCTAGCGGCGTCGCCCAACGCAGCCTCAACCTTGGCTCTCTCGGCCAGGACCGCTTCTCAGCTTCCTCCTTAAGCTTTCGCTGAGTGAGGAAGTTCTCCATGGTGGCGTCGAAGTCCTTCTTCGCCTTCTCGACCTCTTGCTTGGAAGAAGCAAGCTCAAGCCTAAGCCGTTCGAGTGCAGGAGCTGCCTCAGCCATGAGCTTTTCTTGCTCCATAATGTGAGCGTCGGCTATGTCAGTCCACTTCGCCAGCCTCTTGGACAACCTTGCACCCTCCGCCGCAATCTGAGCGGAGGAAACCTTCAGGGATGAGGAGTCGACGGTGACGTTTTGATTGCCCGTCTGCACTGGCCGCTTCTCCAATTGCCGTTCAGTGGGACCGGCAGCCGGCGGCGGTTGATCTACAAAAAATTCGGACAAAGAATCCATGTCAACATTCATTGACATGTCAGAAAGCCTGTCATCAGGAATGCCTAATGAACCTGCTAAATTCGAGCCGTAGGTTAGATCCGTACCAGCCTTGGCCTTCTTGGTTGGAGGGCCGGCTGACCCCTTTTCTTTCCCGGCATCGGTAACAGCAGCGGTGAAAGGCGTTGCCTCTTTTCTCTTGTTTGAAGGAGGAGGACCCTCCGCAACGGTGACCTCCTCTTCAACATCAACGATAACCACCTGCTCCTTTTGGATTACGGGGACAGAAGATTGAGCCGAGGCGACGCCGTGCCGCCGTAGACGTTGTCTTTGGTTTCCGGCGCGGCACGTTACCGGCAATCTGCGCCTGAGCCGCCGTCACATCCAGTGCCTTCAACTGTTGCTCCATAAGTTCGTGAGGAGCCGGTCTGCGATCACGTGACAGGGCCTTGGGATGCAGCTCAACAACTCTCCCGTTCTTGTCAAGTCCCAACCTCTTGAGGACGGAGACAGCGATTCGGGCCAAATCGGGTGCAAAAGAAACGAAGCAGGAGTTAAGCAAAAGAAATAAATCAAGGTTCAAAAACAGAAACATAAAAAGCAAGGGTGGGCCTCACACCGACCCCACTCACCCTGTTCGAGGGACGGTATGAGGCCGACGTGGCAGAGCAGCTCATCCTGAAGAACGATCTGCGTCGGGGGCATCCATCCCTTCGGCGTGCCATCCTTCTCAGCCTCAAACAGCCTCATTGCCCGCGTTTCGTTCTCATTAAGATAGACCTGTGGCGTCCATCTTAAGCTTACTCCGGGAGACATATTTGTCATGCTCCCCTTGGTTCTCACACCACAAATTGACGTGGCTCTGAAAGGACCGGGGCAGCGAGTAGTCCTCTGGAACCTCAACGTATACCCACCGCCCCTTCCAGTCCTTGCAAGAAGTAAGCTTAGAGACGGTGATATAACCCGGCTCAGTCTGTATGCTATACCACCCCGAGCCACCTAGGACAGTCCGTCGAAGGTGGTGAAGCCGGCGAAAGAGGTTCACCGTTGAGGCCTCCCCTTTGAAAAGACACAACCATACAAAACCAACAATCGTCCTGATGGCCAACGGATGCAGTTGGGCCACGGCGACATTCATGGCTTTAATAATGGCAGCAACGTATTCATTCAGAGGAAACCGGAGCCCATACTCCAGGTGTCTGATGTATACGCCGATACAACCCTCGGGAGGGCAACAAACGGCCTGACTCTCCTCAGGGATAACAATTCTATACCCCCTGCCGAAGGAGTAATGGTGTTCAAAAAGATCAGAACCGGAGCAGCTAGCGAACTTATTCGTCCAGGCACGATCATGACTGATCGAGCAGGCATCACCGTGCCACGAAACAAGCGGCCTCTCTACGGCAGAAGGGGTCGCCTCATCATCATCATCATCCTCAAAACCCTCCAAAAATTTTGGATCAATCTCAGGAGAAAGCGGCTTGGGACCCCCAAACCCTATCGGGGTGACAACCAGTGCCTCCTCTTCATCAGGACGCGACGGTTCGCCCCCTGGCGCAGAGGTACTGGGTTGAGCATCCGCAGAAGACATAGTGACAACAAAAACTTAACAATTAAAAAGTTGGAAAATTTGTTTGTTTACCTTGGAAAAGTGCTACGCCGAGTAAACGCTTTGAAAGCTAGAGAGAAGTTTCTTCGAAAAACTAAGAGAGGAAATTTTTTTTGAGAAGATGAAGTTTGATGGCCAAAAAACGGGGCACACTGCTCTATTTATAGAGCAAAGCCCATGAAGCGGACCAATCAGGGCAAAGCCCATGAAACATCGACCAATCAATGCCAAGCCACGTGTCAAGCATGCAGCCATGGAATGTCAATCGACATACAGTTACAAATCTTCTTCAACACGCTCCTTGGTATTACTTGCTAACGGCCAGCTAATCAACAAAACAAAGACAGCACCGGCCGGGGGCAATCAAAAGTACAAACGGCACTCTCAACCTTGGTCTCGGCCAGCGCCACTTTCTTTTCCACATAGGATGTCCATTACACATCTATGTGGAGGGGGGATATGGTACGGCCTGAACAGAACCAAGCCGAGGAAGAAGAAGCCAGGGAAGAAATTCAACTTGCGCAGAATAAGCTCAACACTCATCGAAGGTCCATACCACGGCATAGACTACGCTGGGGGCAAATTGATGGGGCATATTCTGCACCCGCTGACCGAGTCAACATATTGAGCAAGGTCAAAGATATCCACAAAAAGTCAACGTATTAGATGACCCCTAACCGACGCACTGTCGGCCTGTCACTTGGGTCTCGGCTAGGCAACTAGCCAGCCGGGAGGCATATCCGTGTACTCACATCCAAGTCCCCTCGGCATGGAGTCAACCAGGCTAGCCGGCCTGCCATGGGTCCCTCGGCCGAGGGTAAGATAGTCTTTCCACCTGCTCTGCCACTTGGCCACTTGACCACTACGTGACAAAAGGTGAAAGTCTATAAATACTCCTCAACCCTCATTGAGAAAACGATCCAATAATCGACAACTCATCCATAAACTCACTATTAATCTGGTATAAACTCCCTTATCTCTCTACAATATACTTTGCCAAGTAACACACAGCTTAATCCCTTTAAGTTTACTGACTTGAGCGTCAGAGTGAGTACGCTCGGTACCAAGTTGAGCCCTCAGTTTGTTCATCTTTACAGGAGAGACCGAAAGGAAGAGACAAGCAAAGACGTCATTCAACAAGCTTACGTGGTCACAAACTCTGCTCCGGAATTACACCCGGAACAAGTATTATTCTTATTTTATGTTATATCATTTAGTTTATATCATTTCTACAATCATGTTTAGCATTTCTTATAACAAAGTTTGTAGTTTAACTTTCATCTGAGTAGCTAAATTCCTTAGTTTAGGGGCTAGGAAAGTCATGCAAAATCAAATATATAAAATGATAAATTAGGTTGATATAATATTGTATAATTGTTTCTATCACATGTTTGCATCGCCACGTTTAATCTATGTTTAAAGGCCTTATTCATTGATTAAGTTTGTTAATTCATTCTAAAAGTCGAGAGGCATAGAATCGGATTAGACTAAGCATGTGTAGTAGGAGGACCTAGTCATAAACGAGAGTTTCTCTAGGACCCGATCTATGGTTGACACTAATATCGTAAGGTGGGTGTCTCTAAGCCTAAACAATTGACAATGTTATTATTACCGAGTTTAACATAATCATATATTTACCTTTTCATGTGTGACCCGACTCCCTTAAACTCCCTTTTATCATATAACTTACATCTTAATATTTGTTAGTCATCAAACCAAACAACAACCAAACCCAAACGAAATTGATCTTGATAGAAATCTTTCCATAGCATTTCACAACGCAATTCCCATATCCTTGTGTTCGACCCCTAATACTACATTAATTTGTGTCTAGGGTATTATCTTTGCATAGGTACACGATAGCCTATCAAATTTTGGCGCCGTTGCCGGGGAGAACGGTTTTATTGCGTTTTAAATTATTGACATTTATCTTGTTTTCTTTTGTCTTGAGGAACACTTATTCCTTGAGACCGTTACTTATCATTTTCTAGAAATTGTTTTCTTATGCCCAGGTCCTCTCGTAGTGGAGATTTGCTTTCACCGGATTCCGATCCCGAGAAAACCTTTAGGAGAAGACGACATTTTTGGAAAGAAGTGAAAGAAGCCTCTTTTCCCGTGCAAGTTGAAAGTGCTAGAAAGTCTTACTTAGACGATCTAGAAGCCCTTGAAGAGGAGGAAGTTTCAAGTTCATCATCTCCACCACCACCACCACCACCACCATCTTCTACTAAAAAGATGGTGAAACCTTCCGATCAATCAAAGCCCACCGCGGCCATGCTTCCGGCCGGTATCACAACTACTCAAATTACCGCGCCGGACTTCGAGATCAAACCGGCTTTCATTAGCCTTGTGGAGAGGAAGTAATTTAGGGGAAGTCCTTTGGAGGATCCCAGTTTGCTTGTGCAAAATTTCTACGATTATTGCTCCATGATCCGTCAAATGGGCGTCACTCAAGCCCAAATAAGGGAAATACTTTTCCCTTTCTCTTTAAAGGACAAGGCCAATTGGATCAATAGCCTTGACCACTCCGCCATGAGAATCACCAATTGGGAAACATTGGCTCTTACTTTCTATCAAAAGTTTTTTCCACCGGAGAAAACTCAAACTTTGAGGAGCCAAATAACCGGATTCCGTTAACAAGCTCATGAGAGCTTATATGAAGCTTGGGAGAGGTACAAAGAGTTGCAAAGGCAATACCCTTATCATGGGCTAGATGATTGGTTTCTAGCTATAACATTCTACAGTGGATGTTGTGCCGAGTCCCGAAGGATTCTTGATTCCGCCAACAATGGGCGGTTTGATCAAATTGACACTGATATTGCTCATGCCACGATCGAATCTATGTCGGTCCATGATGCACAATATGTCAATTTCCGAAGTGTGACACTCAAAGGTAAAGAAGAATCCTCCGACAATCCCGTCTTGTTAGCTCAAATTGCCTTACTCCAACAACAATTGGCGGAACAAGATGCTAGAGATTCCCTTCAATAACTCAATGTCGTGTCTTCTACAAGTCAAATCATTGTTTGTGACGGTTGCGGAGGTGCGGGTCATTACACCGCTCATTGTCGAGCTACTATTGAGGAGGTAAATGCTTTTCATG